>NC_141695.1:330027169-330157169 GCF_964263255.1 Lissotriton vulgaris | reverse complement strand
ATACATCAATCACTACAGCTGTGCCATTTTTGGTAAACACTACATCTGGTTTTCGTAGTTCTCCTTGGTTGTTCTTAACATGAGGTTCCCTATATGCCAACCAACCACACCTTTTTGCTCTATCAATGAGCAATTCCAGAATTTTGTTATGTCTTTTTATCCTAATGTCCTTAGTTTTAGGACATGCACCTGAAATATAAGAAATTGTTTCACAAACATCATTACAATACCTACATGTAGCAAATGCACGATTTCTTCCCCTGGTGATGGTTTCTCTGGTATATAAAACATTTGCTCTTAACATCAGCGCAGCTATGTACTGGTTTTCTTTCATTTTGTTATGCTTGCTGATCCAGAAGTTTGAGGTTGGATTACTTGATAAGTATTTTATACCATCAACTTGGACAGGGAGATTTGCCCATTTCTCAAACTCTTCTTTTCTCCAATCATATGTTGCTGACAAATTCAATTCATAGCTCAGATAGCAACTATCCATAATGTTGAGTTTGTGTGTTTTTATTATGTTGTCAATTTTTTCATTTATATTTTCTCCTACATACATGAATGAACGCGCTATGTACCGGTCTGGAGCATCCCTGAAATACAATAAACTATTGACTTTATTGAGACCAATTTGTGTACATTGTTTTGGTATACTGAGGCCCCCAAACGATCTTTTCTAATATAGGAGACCAGACCATCACATGTGTATGCAGGAAGGTGTAGAAATTGTTTGACATACTTTTTTATTGTTTGATCAAGAACATTCAACATTTTTGCTTCAGTTCCTGTCATTTCTAATTTGAATGATAGCTTAGGTATCAAGTACTGACACAATATTTCAATTTTCTGCGTGGGCTTAAGTGGTAAATTATCAAGATTTTGATCCCATTTGACAAGAACCTCAATAATTCTGTTGTTGCTTGTATGACCAGTGTGTGGATCAAAGTTCAATCCGAGGTATCTTTCACTTTCTCCTGGATGAACATTTTCAATATTTTCTTTCTCAAATTGCCATGGTTTACAGTTGTTAATCAGAATTTTCTCTATATGGTGACTGATATAAAATTCATGTGTCTTTTTCACATTTAGTTTTAGTCCTGTAGCTTTACTGAACTTTTCAATGATCTTCAGATTTGTACTCATTCCTTCCCATGTACTGCTGAGGACTGCGATGTCATCGTTAAAGGCGAGAGCGGTGATTTGCTCAACAAGATCATCTGATCCAAATGTGAAGCCCTTGCCATTTTTCTGAAGATCACAGATCAGACGATCCATGGCAATGTTAAATAGTAGTGGAGATAAAGAGTCACCTTGTTTGACCCCAGATTTAATTGTTAGTTCAGGAGTTTCTTCGTTGTTCTTTCCCTTGAAAGATGTTGTTGAGTCAGTGTATAGGTCTTTTATTATTTCTCTGATGTTTGGTGGAACTCTTTGCCTTGCGAGACTTTGTATAATTCGACCATGGCTGACAGAGTCGAAGGCTTTTGATATATCAATGAACACAACCGCTGATGAGTCATTGTTTTTTCATGCTCCTTTTATGATATTTTGCAGGAGAGTCAGATTCTCGAGACAACCTCTCACCTTCATGAAGCCTTTTTGTCTCGTATTAAATTCAACAAAAAATGAGTCTCTAGTTAATATTTTTGTGAATAACTTCATGAATGCAGTACCGATGGTAATTGGACGCCAGTTACTGATTTTTGTAAGTTCACTAATCGGTACCGGTTCTTTTTGATAATTTCTGGTACTCTTCTCATCAACAACCAAGATGTTAGAACTCTGGGCAGCAGTCTTGGTTGCTGTGCTGTGCACTTTATTTAGTTCATTCAGACCTATCTTATCAGGCGCCACTCCTTTTTTTAGATTGGAGCTTTCAAAAGCATGAGTTATTTCGAGCAGTGTTATTTCTTTGCACAGACTATCAATTTCATAGTCCTCTGGTATTCGATCTATCGGCATGAATTTAGGGTTCTATTTGTTTATTTTTTCAATTATGCTTTTGTAGTATTGAAAGATTTCATCAGCACTGATTTGGCAAGTTGCATCTTCTGCCCCATCAGTGATAATCCTGTCAATTTTCTTTTTATGTTTCTTAAACATTGCCTGGTATTCTTTATAGCTGCCCTTTGCTTTTGCATAATTTCTCTTGTGCGTCCGATTAAGTCTTTCGTTTTTCTTGTCTTTTTTTGTTATTTTGTTTCTTGCTGAGGCATTCTGGTGCTCGTCTTGAGCAGAGTTTATAGGCTCATTATTGATTTCACTTGTTGGTTCATTTGTTGTTACTCTTGCTAGATGAGGACTTATATCAGTGGTGTTTTCTGTGATATAAGTCACTACTTCATCCATCAGATCCATAGCAGCATCGTGCTGCTCTACATTTTGAGTGTATTTCTCGATTTCTGATATTCTGTCTTCCAGTTCATCAAAGTTCTTGATTTTTTGCGCACGTTTTCGAGTGATAAAGTCTCTGTGCTTTTCTGTTGTTACTTCCACTGTAACCTCTGGTTCATCGCAAGAGTCATTTTCAGAAACATTTGATGCTTGCAGTGCATCTTTTGCGTTTTTTTTGCTTTTATCTCTTCTATCTCTCCTTTTTTCTGCAGTTTGTTTACTGTTCTTGTTGTCAAAATGTGGAACCATCAGCACATTATTATTCCTCTTATTTTCATATATTTTTTCTAATTCTGCTAGTAGCAGTATTTCTTCCTGTGACCATAATTTTGACGGTTTGCTGCTAGTTTAGCCTCATTTTGCGCTCTTGGATGCGCATGCCGACCATGTTGAGAAACACCAATTTTTGTTCCAAATCTGAGATCACAGAAGCTGCACAGGAACAGCAGCACTCCTTTTTGAGGTCTTCCTTTACATTTGGCATAATCGCATGCAATATTGTGATATTCGGCTTCTTTGTCACATTTTGAACAGTACGTTTTGAGATAGAAGCCTTTGTGCTTGTTGGATACATGTTTTCTCAGTTCTTTAAAGGTTCCCATTATGTCTCCACACAAGTCACGGGAAGATTATCAAATTTTGCTGTACCAATGTCATTCTTGGCTGAGGTGGCTACAAACTCGATGGATTTGCTGAGGTCTACTTTTGTGTCTTCTTCTGCTATAGTGGGTGTACTAAAGCCTATATCGTGATCTGAATCGTTGTTATTTGTTGCATTGTTGGAAGCTAGTGCTGGTTTGTCAAATTCGGTGAGGAGGTTAATGATTTCTGGGAAAGACAGCACCTCCTTATGCCATCTTAAAGGGGTTTTTATTCTCCAGGAACAACCCCATCTGGAATTGGGTTCGTTTGCTTCGCCATTTCTCACTATCACGCTCGCTGCCATGATAGCCCCTTGTTTGGCCTGTCACTATATGCTTCTCTATGCAGAGTCTAGCATTTCAGAGACAGTTACCGGCGGGACCACTGGGATGTAAAGACCACTACAACCGAGAATAGGTTAAGAGAGTCATAGTTACTCCCGCCGTTTACCCGCGCTTAATTGAATTTCTTCACTTTGACATTCAGAGCACTGGGTAGATATCACATCGCGTCAACACCCGCCTCGGGCCTTCGCGATGCTTTGTTTTAATTAAACAGTCGGATTCCCCTGGTCCGCACCAGTTCTAAGTCAGCTGCTAGGCGCCGGCCGAGGCAGAACGCCAGCCCCACGCCCCCCCGAGGAGGGGGCACGGTGAGAGGCGACCACCGCAGCTGGGGCGATCCACAGGAAGGGCCCAGCTCGCGTCCAGAGTCGCCGCCGCCCCAAAGGGAGGTGCCTCGCCCAGCCGCGGCGCGCGCCAGCCCCGCTTCGCGCCCCAGCCCGACCGACCCAGCCCTTAGAGCCAATCCTTATCCCGAAGTTACGGATCTGACTTGCCGACTTCCCTTACCTACATTGTTCCAACATGCCAGAGGCTGTTCCCCTTGGAGACCTGCTGCGGATATGGGTACGGCCCGGTGCGAGATTTACACCATCTCCCCCGGATTTTCAAGGACCAGCGGGAGCTCACCGGACGCCGCCGGAACCCTGATGCTTTCCAAGGCTCGGGCCCCTCTCTCAGGGCGAACCCATTCCAGGGCGCCCTGCCCTTCACAAAGAAAAGAGAACTCTCCCCGGGGCTCCCGCCGGCTTCTCCGGGATCGTTTGCGTTACCGCACTGGACGCCGCAAGGGCGCCCGTCTCCGCCACTCCGGGTTCGGGAATCTGAACCCGACTCCCTTTCAATCGGCCGAGGGCAACGGAGGCTATCGCCCGTCCCTTCCGAACGGCGCTCGCCCATCTCTTAGGACCGACTGACCCATGTTCAACTGCTGTTCAAATGGAACCTGTGAGAATCAATCAATCAATCAATGACATTTATAGAGCGCGCTACCTACCCGTAGGGTCTCAAGGCGCTAAGGGGGGGGGTGCCGTTACTGCTCGAACAGCCAGGTCTTGAGCTTCTTCCTGAATGCGAGGTGGTCTTGGGTCAGACGCAGGTCAGCCGGGAGGGAGTTCCAGGTCTTGGCGGCCAGGTAGGAGAAGGACCTTCCTCCTGTTGTTGCTCTGCGGATGCGTGGGACGGCGGCGAGGGCGTGGCTGGCTGATCGGAGGTGGCGATTGGGTGCGTAGAAGTTGATTCGGTTGTTGAGGTAGCTCGGGCCTTGATCGTGTAGGGCTTTGTGTGCGTGAGTGAGGAGCCGGAAGGTGATTCTCTTGTTGACGGGGAGCCAGTGCAGGTCTCTCAGGTGTCCGGAGATGTGGTCGTTTCGTGGGATGTCGAGGATGAGTCTGGCCGAGGCGTTCTGGATCCGCTGGAGTCTCTTCTGAAGCTTGATGGTGGTTCCGGCGTAGAGGGCGTTGCCGTAGTCCAGTCGGCTGGTGACGAGGGCCTGGGTGACGGTCTTCCTGGTCTCCGTGGGGATCCACCAGAAGATCTTCCGAAGCATGCGCAGGACGTTGAAACACGACGAGGAGACGGCGTTGACTTGCCTGGTCATGGAGAGGGAGGAGTCCAGGATGAATCCCAGGTTGCGTGCGTGGTCTGTCGGTTTCGGTGCGGTGCCCAGGGCGGGGGGCCACCAGGTGTCGTCCCAGGCGGAGGGCGAGGAGCCCAGGATGAGGACTTCCGTCTTGTCTGAGTTCAGTTTCAGACGGCTGGTCATCATCCACTCGGCTACCTCTTTCATCCCTTCGTGCAGGTTGGCGGGGTCGTTGGTCAGGGAGAGGATCAGCTGGGTGTCGTCGGCGTAGGAGATTATGTTGATGTTGTGTTGGCGAGCTATGGCCGCGAGAAGTTGGCCTGAAATATGATACTCACTAGTTCTACTGATCACCTTGTATCAGTCCAAACAACTATTATGGTGATTGGTTGTAAGTCAACCTTATAGACTGTAGGAGAGTAGGGTCTGCAATCCTATGGTCACCCCAGATTTTTGCTTTTTGCTTCACTGGTTTACGACTTTCCCTGGCTGTGGGCCTGCTAATCAGACCCACAGCCTAGCTGTTCTCTCTCTAAATTGACACACATGTACTTAAGGTGCATTTACCAATTGGTATTGGGTCACTCTTATAAGTCCTTGTACAGTGTACCATAGGTACCCAGGGCAAAGGTGCACCCAAGGCCTACCAGGGGCTGCAACATGTATTATGCCACCCCTAGCTGGCCATCTAAGCAGACACAACTGGCTGGTAACACAGCTGGGGCAAGGTGGTGTAGTCACCCTTTGCTTTAGATATAGTATTCCTATATCTAACCCTAAAATGGACACATATATTCTTATCAGTCACTCCTATGGCAGGCCTTATCAATCCTGAAGGCAGAGTGCTTGTAATTATGTGAGATGGTGCTCTAGCATGAGCTGAGCCTGTCCGCAGCTTTCGGAACCAAGTCCTTTAGCTGTTTCCATGATAACGCTATACCATATACTCTTAAGTGCATTATAATCCTCGCGGTTATTGCTAACTTTGGTATAGCATTATCAAAACATGTCGAGTAAGCTGTCATACGAATTGGAATACTACCCCCTCACCAGTTCTGGCGACGGGGGTAGCATTCCACCCTTTTAGAGGGACACAACTTGTATGTAACTGTGAACCCCAGTTAAAGTTAAACAGAGCCTCAGCATCACAAAATGGATGCTGCCACCACAGACACAAGTCTGACCTCCTGCTGCTGGGAGTCCTTCCAGCGAGGGAGGCCTGGACAAAGGGTTTCCTGCCTTGAGGGGTGCTAGCACCACCCCAGACAGGATTTTGTGTATTGAGGTAGGGAGGGCTGAAAGGAATGAGACATGCCTGGGGCACACAAGGGTTCCCTGTGCATACCCCGGTTCAAACCAGTTGCTGGGGCACTCCGGCCCCAGCTCTGGTGCGAAACCGGACAAAGGATAGGGGGTGTAACCACCCCCCTTCCTGGTCCCACCCATGGGAGGGACCTAGTCACTAGTACAGCCCCTTTTAGCAGAAAAAGGTAGGAGCTGGTCCCATTCCAAATTAGATTATCCTGAACAACTTTACAGGAAGAAACTCTGGACTTCGACGTTCTGCTACACAGAAGACTGAAGAATCTCCCTTGTGGGCAAGGAGTGTCCACCCTGCAATAGCAGGCACCATTAAGCGTCCTAGCGGTTCACTTTGTTGTCCTTCCTGCCGGAACCAGACTTCAGAGCCCAACGAGATCCAGACTTCCAGACCTCTCCGACCTCTACCTACATCTGCAGCACAACTGAGATCCGTGGGTGCAACGAGACACGTGGGACCGGCCATCTTGAAGAAACTGCACTTCGCTTCCAGCACGACCTCAGAGGCATCCTCGAGAAAGTGCTTTGGGGATTGAAAAGCCCCAGCCCCGGGCAGCTCCTGCACCGAAGAAAGGCCCTCCAGCATCCACGAGATCTGCGTGGGGCCCTTTTGCTTGGTTGCTGCTCGACGCGTTGTCTGGTCACTTGCCGGCTGGCTAGTGACCTCCTAGACGACAATCCACGAAATCCACACTGCTGGTCTGGTTGCTCCAGACTGGCCCTTGCTCCCTTCCAAAAGAGGAGCACCTCGGACCCTCCTGGTCCGCACCAGACGCCATTTCCACTCTACGTGTGGGTTGCCTTTGCCAAGGCCTGTTGACTCCGAATCCGGATCCGACACCGCCGGCAGCGAGAGCCTGCGTGAGACAGCTTGTGCCTCCATCCTGGTCATCGAAGACACCTCCTGGTCCACGTGGCTACAGAGACAAGCGTCCACTCTTCACCTGATCGCGACGACAGCATCTGGTTTCACACCGGTCACTGGCTAGTGACTTTGAACACTGTCCCCTCTGCTTTCAGGTCCTCTTCTTCCTCGATCCACCCTTGGAACGCTCCGGACATCTTCCTCCTGGTCGCCTGCAGCATCTTTCTTCAAGGCCCCATAGACTTCGACGCGGAAACCCGACACACTTTCACACTCTCCTAGTGTCCAGGTATCCTGTCGTTTTAGTCGTAACTAGTCGTAACTGTCTATTACTTACCTTTTCGTAATTTGTTCTGCCCATTGACTTTGTTCCGCATCTCGCGTGCGAGTTCACACTCTGCACACGCGTCCCGTGGGCCTCCTGCTACTTACCTAAGGTTAGGGTAGTGTAGTCTCAGCAATCCTACAGCCTCTGGGCATCTTCATTTCTTCTATCGAACTCCTTATACCATTTACTTAGTATATGGTTTGTCGTGCCCCTAGGGCACCATTGTAATTTGTGCGATTCACTGTATTTTTCTTAAGAGTATTGTTTTGTGCTTAGCCCTCTGATCTCATAAAGAATTCAGAGGTGTTTGTTAGTAATAAATATATTGTTTATTTTAATAACAACCTGTGTGGTGTCCTTTCATCTGGTATTCAAGGGGTTATATGTGGTAAAAAAGCTGGCTTCACATGCCAAAAGAGTTTAGCCTAAGACTGCTCTGTCCATGCTACCATTAGGATAGCTGGTGTATAAGGTTGACTTACAACTTATCACCATAAGGGTTGTTTGGACTGATATATGATGCTCACTAGTTCTAGTGATCACCTTCTATCAGGCCAACTTCTCACACCGGGCACTCTCCCATGCCGTCGGCCTGGAGCCCTGGACACCCAGGGGAGGACTGCCGTGAAAACCATGCAGCTCGTCCCGGGCAATCGGCCATGCCGTCGGCCTGGAGCCCCGGACGCCCACGGGAAGAATACCGGGAAAACCATGGAGCCCGTCCCGGGCACTCGCCCATGCCGTCGGCCCGGAGCCCTGGACGCCCAGGGGAGGACTGCCGTGAAAACCATGGAGCCCGTCCCGGAAAATCGGCCATGCCGTGGGCCTGGAGCCCCGAACGCCCAGGGGAGGAGAACCGGGAAAACCATGGAGCCCGTCCCGGGCACTCTCCCATGCCGTCGGCCTGGAGCCCTGGACACCCAGGGGAGGACTGCCGTGAAAACCATGGAGCCCGTCCCGGGCAATCGGCCATGCCGTCGGCCTGGAGCCCCGGACGCCCAGGGGAAAAATATCGGGAAAACCATGGAGCCCGTCCCGGGCAATCGGCCATGCCGTTGGCCTGGAGCCCCGGACGCCAAGGGGAGGAATACCGGGAAAACCATGGAGCCCGTTCCGGGGACTCGCCCATGCCGTTGGCCCGGAGCCCTGGACGCCCAGGGGAGGACTGCCGTGAAAACCATGGAGCCCGTCCCGGGAAATCGGCCATGCCGTGGGCCTGGAGCCCCGAACGCCCAGGGAAGGAATACCGGGAAAACCATGGAGCCCGTCCCGGGCACTCTCCCATGCCGTCGGCCTGGAGCAATGGACACCCAGGGGAGGACTGCCGTGAAAACCATGGAGCCCGTCCCGGACAATCGGCCATGCCGTCGGCCTGGAGCCCCGGACGCCCAGGGGAGGAATACCGGGAAAACCATGGAGCCCATCCCGGGCGCTCGCCCATGCCGTCGGCCTGGAGCCCTGGACACCCAGGGGAGGACTGCCGTGAAAACCATGGAGCCCGTCCCCGGCAATCGGCCATGCCGTCGGCCTGGAGCCCCGGACGCCCAGGGGAGGAATACCAGGAAAACCATGGAGCCCGTCCCGGGCACTTGCCCATGCCGTCGTCCTGGAGCCCCGGCATACCTTGTCACTAGCAATCCGGAGGAAGGCTACCCGTCTTTCTTGGAATACGCGCGCACTGAGTGACGGAGGAGACCCAAGGCGCGCAGGTGCCAGACCTCCTGGAGCCCTCGCTGGGATCGGGGAGGAGAATGGCACCTCATCGGGACTTCCAGGGAAGCCCGGCCATCTGGTCGCCCCATAGGAAAGCATTGCAGGCGACCAGATGGCCGAGGGGAGAGGGGCGACCAGATGGCCGGGACCAAAAGGACTCCAGTCTGCCTACCCCGCGCCGGCAGACTGGCTCGGCTTCCCCGGGGGCTCGGGGACCCCGGCTGGGCCACAGGCACCGGGAGGACCACCAGATCTCTCGGGCCCGGACACCCGACAGAGGACTGCCCAGGACCCATGGAGCCCGTCCTGGGCACTTTGCAACGCCGTTGGCCTGGAGGAGTGCCCTGGAACCATGGAGCCGATGTGGGCCCTTTGCCACGCCGTGGGTTGGAGGAGGGAGCCCCCCGGACGGAGGGGAGGTGTTATCCGGGAATAGCCCATCCGGTCCACGGCAACGAACCACCAGCCCGGCAGGGGTGTTCCGGCATAACCATGCCCCTCGGAATACGGAGAAAGGCTTCTTCTCTTTCTGGGAACTGTGCGCACTGTGAGACTCGGGGGACCCTAGGCCCGGATGTGCCCAACATCCTGGATCCCTGGCTGGGATTGGCGAGTGGGACGAGCACTCATCCGGACAGCCAGGCCAGGGCAGCCCATCCCCAATGCTGTCCCTGCTCGACTTGCTCTAGATGGCGCTCCAACATAAGGCATGTTCCAACACCTTCCCTGCTCGAATTGCGCTAGATGGCGCTCCAACATAAGGCATGTTCCAACACCTTCACTGCTCGACTTGCGCTAGATGGCGCTCCAACATAAGGAATGTTCCAACACCTTCTCTGCTCGACTTGCGCTAGATGGCGCTCCAACATAAGGCATGTTACAAAACCTTCCCAGCTCGACTTGCGCTAGATGGCGCTCCAACATAAGGAATGTTCCAACACCTTCCCTGCTCGACTTGCACTAGATGGCGCTCCAACATAAGGCATGTTCCAACACCTTCACTGCTCGACTTGCGCTAGATGGCGCTCCAACCTAAGGAAAGAATAGTTTTGGAATTTTCAAATTGTGATTCGGTATTTACAGAATCGCAAAACGATTGTTTGCTACATCCGGCCCATTGTCATTTGCAATGGCAATAGCTCAAACTTGTGTAAATGCGAGACCTATTGCATTGCAAATGCTTGTTACAAGTGGTCATGTTTTTCTGGCCGATGACAGAGCTGTGCCAAACTACTTATGCATTCCATTAGTTCGTAATTGTGCTCTTTTCCCGGTAAATTTACGATGTAAGTACACTGCTGGTTGCCTTAGCAGCCTGTTATTGCATTTTCAGGCTGCATGTGTTTCCGTTCCGATTTAGGTCTTAATGTGTACTGTGTAATGCAAGGTGGTTTAGGAACAAAACAGACTAATTATACCGCCTTCTTTCAATAAATATAGATCTGCATAGTATAATTTAAATTACAGAAAGTTTGCTGCCTCAGTTCACGAGAATAAAATAGACACACTTTTAAAGGAGGTTCACTTTGAAGCTACCCTAGTCAAACATAGCAGCAAAGGTTTACTGTTGTGGAAAGTAGAAAATAACGTGAATCACTTCTCATCAGCATCACACAAGCTGAGTGACACAGTATGGTAATACTGACTTAGCCAAAAAGTAAGTTTTCTCTTCTCGCAGTAGAGAGCCATTGACAACACTGTTCTCAAAACTCTTCTACAGACCTGGTTGGTGCCCAGCAGACATTCCTGCATGAACATGCACAAGAAGGAGGGAGAAGGTGGGGCAATCACTTTCTTAAACATACCAACTCCTCCTCCTCTTCAAAGGTTCTGATGCAGACAAATAAAGAACACAATACAAAAAATTGTATCTGACGAGTCAAGAATTTTCAATTCTATTAAGGACACGGAGGCGAGGACTATGCTTCTCTCTCTTTACTTGAATAACAACAGCAGCCAATAAACTTTAACTAGCATAACCCCGGAAAGACAACCCCCTCCATAGTATGCACCAATCACATAGCCCCAACAGGCATAAATGTCTAATGCTACAATGTCCTACCGCACGCAAATAAGTAATTTCTTTGTACACATTTGTCAGTGCAGTAAATTATAACGAGCAGAACAATTTAATATGATGTGGCTGGTTTATTGTTCATTCCAGTTGATCCCGCCAACATGTGTTTCGTCGCTGTGGGTATGTGACCCGCGACTTCCTCAGGGCTGGAAAACATATATACATAGCAATGTAACATAACCACTCATTATCAGTTAATATATACAAGCGCATTATTGTGAGGTGAAACCCACAATCCAGATGTACCGATCAATTTTACACCCAATGTTGGTTACTCAGTGAGGCTTATATGTACAGTTATAGATTCTCATAATTGTAGTTCTGGCATGCATAGTCTGTATTCTGTTAGAACTCACATCTGATGCAAATAGTAAGGAGTTTATATTATGCTGTTTACTATGATACCGTGCATCATGGTGTGCTGTATCATTACAATATGAATTACAGCGTTTGGACCCAACCAACCAGTGCATCTAATGGTATTTTAGTCGTGTGTACTGTGTATATTTTAGTGGTTGTGAGAAGGACCATGGGCCCTGGAATACCTGAGTCACTTTAGTAGAGTTAGTATCGCCTGCCAATCAAAAGGCATGTTATTAAATACCAGGCATCATCACAGTTGAAATACTAATGCATATTGTCCCAAGAAGGATCAGTACATACCTTCCTGCCGTTATACTTCCGTCCCAGCCAATTGGCGGCCTGAGATAATAAATATGTCTTGTGTGTCATGTGGTTCGTGGAGTAGATAAAATTAATCTGAAATTCAAGAAACCGCCGTGTGTTACCTTGCTGTCCGCATTATGCCATATGAAGTCAAGTTATGGCAGTCAATATAAACATGCAGGGGAGGAAAACTCATTTGAAGGGGTGAGTGCCCCTAGTGCATATCCATAAGAACTGTTTGTGCGGCATGCCGGTAGAGTTTTATCTTGTATGCCAAGTGTAATCTAGTCTCATCTGACTCCTGTGTACCTTCGGTGGCATGTCAGTCATTATCAAGTAAAGGACCGGTATATGCCCATTATAGCCCGACAAGTATAAGCGATTGGTGCGTGTATATCCTTTCTTATGTGGCAATGTAGTTGTGTTTGATAAGTGTCCCGAGTGATTTACTAGGGCTCAGTGAATACACCTTAAATCCCGACATAAAATTGGGCACCAATGACTATTCTAGAAGAAGTATTCTCCAATCTCACCTGAAAACGCGTCTATTCGTTGGCGTGTCAGTCGTAATGTTAGTTATGATGCTGTGTTTAGCAGCTCGTAAGAACGGCACTAGAATCAAAATACAGATTCTAATTTGTGCCTACAAGGGTATGCGGATATTAACCCGCACTCCACCCAATTATGAGCCGCAGTAGAATTCCGACATACCTGATGTTCGTCTCGACTTTTCGGATTTGATCTGTCCCGGCTCCTCGTATGGCTGTGTTGTATAATGTGCTTGTGCTCATTGGTTCTGATATAATCATGTGGTCAAACGTCATTACTGTAGCGGTCTACCTACTCGCTCCCTGAAGGTTAATTCCCCCGAAGCACCATCTAACTTTGTATGAATCAGAGAGCATAAATAAAGGGGCCGGAGTCGCTCGTGACTTCCGGCTCATACCACCATCCACGAGAGCCTGTCGTCCTTGCGTGTGCATGCATTGCCAGGATAAGTCTACTTAATTGGCCCATTACATATGTGTGCCCCCTTACACCCTTTACAATTAGGTCCCGTTGATAGACATAGAAGAAGGCAATATACTTCCTATAGTATAGGTTTCAGAGTCAATGTCAGGCCTCAGGCGGTCGTCATCTTTAGTGTACTTTTACTTACGTCTTGATCTGTAAATGATACTATTATTACAGATCCCATCGTGAATATTCATCGTTATGGGCTCATTTTCATTTGATATTTAATTCAAATTGTGAGCCAGATAAGAAGTGAATAACCTTCTAAGTGTGAGGTTGCTCGATAATGAGTGTCCTGATATGAAACAAATACCATAGAGTGTTCATCATCTAATTTTGTTCCTATGTGTCACTTTTGCCTGGATGTTATCTCGATGTCGTATGGTATGGTGCCATCTAATCCTGTCTCAGATAGGAAGAGATGGATATGTGGTCGATCAGTAGATCATTAGTACCCTGTCAAAACCACTTGGAAGTTAGTATATCGTGGCGAATCAGGTAAAGAGAGAGAGAAGAGGTAAGATAGTGTATTTTAGAATGTAAATCTAGAGATAAACTGAGTTGGAAATTAGTGGTACTTGGTGTCTAATGGTGTCTCAGTCCCCAGACTGTGTTGAAGTGCATGAGCTACAACAGGATTCTTAATGTATGCAACATCGCATATTAGATACACCGTATGTCATAATATAATTTCAATCCTAATATGCCGCAAAGCAAACAATTTTCAATAAGCATAAAGAATCTACATGGTTCATATTTTGTTCATATTAACAACGCATAATGCACATCTCCTTCTATTATTATGGCATATCAGAGCATACAAAGCATTAACGGATTGTGATGATAACATTAATTTGAATGTGAGCATTTGTATATACAAATAAAAATGGGTAATTGTATTTTAGGAGAATCCATGATGCACCCACGTATAGCATACTATATCTGTTATTTCATACTTTCATATATAACATTTAGAGTTGTACGTCATGCAGTTACACTAAATGGTTATACAATTAATCTTCTAAAAAGTAGTGTAACTCGTGATCCATGTTGAGGCCCCCTTACACTGCCTGAAGTTTCATAATCCAGAGGGCTTCCCTGCATCTCGGGTGTAGTTCTAAATTCGCTCCTCCTTGATCTGTTTCCATCTTTTCAATGCCATAGAAGGATAATATCTTCAATGTCCCCTGTGATGCACATTCATTAATGTGTTTGGCCGTGGGATATCTGGGGTCATGATATCTAATGGCCCTCAGGTGTTCATTAATTCTCTCTTTGAGAGTCCTTATTGTGCTTCCAATGTAGAAGCGACTGCATTTGCATTTTAGCATGTATACCACATATTTTCTGTTGCAGTTTATCGTTTGTCTGATTTCAAAGCGTCTCCCCTGATTGCTCTCAAAATACTTGGTATTGTCCATAGCCAAAGGACAAGTTTTACAGCTGCCACATTTGTGGAAGCCAATGCATCTTTGTGAAAGCCAATTTAACTTGGCTTTCTGTTTGGGATAGCTGGGCTGAGAATAGATCTGATATTTTTGCCCCGTCTATATGTAATGAGGGGACTGTCAGTAATGAATTTGTTTAAGGATTTGTCTGACATGAGAACTTCCCAGTGTTTTTTCATACTCTATTTCAAGGCCCATGTTGCTTCATTGTAATTTGTTATCAGTCTGACTTTGGGGACATCCTTTCTTTTTCTGGTCCTTCTCTAAGGGTGTCAGCTCTATTGATACGTGTTATACTCTTTTCTGCAGTCACAATTGTCTGTGTGTTGTAACCTCTATCTTTAAATCGCTGTTTCATCCCATTCATACATGTGATGAAATCTGTCATTGCTGCAATTTCTTCTTGCTCTTACTAGCTCTCCGTATGGTATTAATTCTATCTGATGTCTGGGATGTGCACTCTTGGCATGCAGTACTGCATTGCACGAGGAGTCTGCTCTGAATCTGGTTGTCCTCTATGAATAAGCTCACATCTAAAAATTCAATTTGTATGTGCCTGTGATTGTAAGTGAAGCGGATACCCATATCATTGGTATTCAGAAATTCACAGAATAGTACCAAATTAACCATGAAGCCTGCCCAAATCAAAACGCAATCATCAATATAGCTGCCCAGGTAAATGAATGATTCGCTCCAGTTTGTTCCTTTCAATCAATCAATCAATCAAAGACATTTATAGAGCGCACTACTTACCCGTAGGGTCTCAAGGCGCTGGGGGGAGGGGGGTGCCGCTACTGCTCGAACAGCCAGGTCTTCAGCTTCTTCCTGAAGGAGAGGTGGTCTTGGGTCAGGCGCAGGTCGGTCGGGAGGGAGTTCCAGGTCTTGGCGGCCAGGTAGGAGAAGGACCTTCCTCCTGTTGTCGCTCTTCGGATGCGGGGGACGGCGGCGAGGGCGTGGTTGGCTGATCGGAGGTGGCGTTTGGGAGCGTAGAAGTTGATTCGGTTGTTGAGGTAGCTCGGGCCTTGGTCGTGTAGGGCTTTGTGTGCGTGGGTGAGGAGGCGGAAGGTGATTCTTTTGTTGACGGGGAGCCAATGCAGGTCTCTCAGATGTCCGGAGATGTGGCTGGTTCGTGGGATGTCGAGGATGAGTCTGGCTGAGGCGTTCTGGATCCGCTGGAGTCTCTTCTGGAGCTTGGCGGTGGTACCGGCGTAGAGGGCGTTGCCGTAGTCCAGTCGACTGGTGACGAGGGCCTGGGTGACGGTCTTCCTGGTCTCGGTGGGGATCCACCAGAAGATCTTCCGTAGCATGCGTAGGATGTTGAAGCACGCCGAGGAGACGTTGTTGACTTGCCTGGTCATGGAGAGGGAGGAGTCCAGGATGAAGCCCAGGTTGCGTGCGTGGTCCGTCGGTTTGGGTGCGGTGCCCAGGGCGGGAGGCCACCAGGAGTCGTCCCAGGCGGAGGGCGAAGAGCCCAGGATGAGGACCTCCGTCTTGTCTGAGTTCAGTTTCAGGCGGCTGGTCGTCATCCACTCGGCTAGTTCCTTTAACTAGCATAAACCCGGAAGGACAACCCCCTCCATAGTATGCACCAATCACATAGCCCCAACAGGTATAAATGTCTCTAACATTATACTGCTTCCTCTTACTTTGCGAAAACCTTCAAACACAGTCCTTAAACTTGACTATTGAACTTTGAACCTCGCTGATTCCTTCATCGACCTGAACCAGAGCGTTAACCACAGGAACATCTTCTCCTGATCAGATTTGGATTTCCTCTTGATTCTTCAAGCCGGTTTACTCTGCTCTCCTGAAAAGAGAATATAGGCTGTAACATACCACTCACTGAATGTATTTCCAACAATAATACGGGCGGGAAGAAATCCAACGTCATTATACATCACATTGTAAAAAATCACATTTGTCAATGTGAACAATTCAAACCTCATATTCTATAATGCAGTTTATACGGTGGGATAATCCCCGCCTCTGTGTCCTTAATAGAATTGAAACTTCTTGACGCTTCAGCTGGAACAATTTTGTATTCTATGGCAGTCAACGGAGGCTTCGGATTATGCTACTTTAAAGTTGATCCACCACCGTTGATGCCACATCCACAATTGGTTTATGTTAAAACGTTTTGAAAGTAGAATCAGAAGACCAATCCGCCGCAGTCATATTGTCTTCCAATTGAGAACTTGTAGAAAGCTTTAGAAGCCACAGCTTCTCTCACAGAATGGGCCCCAAAAGCCAAAATATCAATAACTACCAGACTTAACAACCAAGTGACCAAACTGGCTAAAGTTGCGACAGTGACTGGGCGAAAAGGTCTCTTTAAGGAAATCAACAACTGTCCGGTAAAGTCATTTCTGAATTCTCTAGTACAATCTTCATAACATTTCAAACATTGTACCACATACAGCTTGCTATGATGTGGAAACGCAGGATAGAAAACACATTTTAAGAATTTGTTTTAGTTCTTTTCGAGATTTTAAATGATATCCCTGATGAAGTGAATACTCTATCTGCCAAATCCAGTGCTCGCACACCAGACACTATCTGCATGAAATCAAACATAACAAAAGTGCACAAGATGACCCTGCACACCTCAACAATAAGTAATACAATGTAAATGCTTTTATGCATGTGGTCACATAAACTCCAATTGTTCTCCCAAGAATATCCAAAGTCAGATTTCTTCTTTAAGCAATTCTTTTATTCACAGTTGAAGATTAAAACCAATAGCCAACGCGTTTCGTCCGTGACCGGGCTTCTTCAGGGCTTTATTTAAATATTTCTATATGGCACAGCTTCAGATTGGTCTTCACACTTGAGATTCAAATGTTTTCAATAAATAAGGAGATCATGTATCAAAGATGTGCCAAGTGTCCGAATTTTCAATGAGAATAGAACAGTAGGTGCCGTCAATAAGGTACCGGTGTCTCGTAGTTCGTGCGGTCGTCTGGTACCAGAAGAAGTCTGGTCACGGACGAAACGCGTTGGCTATTGGTTTTAATCTTCAACTGTGAATAAAAGAATTTCTTAAAGAAGAAATCTGACTTTGGATATTCTTGGGAGAACAATTGGAGTTTATGTGACCACATGCATAAAAGCATTTACATTGTATTACTTATTGTTGAGGTGTGCAGGGTCATCTTGTGCAATTTGATTTGTAAAATAATTACTTTGTTTTCTAATTTTGGGATCTAGGGGATTGTATCCAAGACCTTCTGCACCCACACATATGTACACATTAGGAACTTGGTCACCAGTGCGGGCATAATAGCCTTAATCCCCTTTTCTGGCTTGAAACATAACAAAAGTGTCAGCTTTGCAGATAACTGTTTACGGGACAGACCCTCATTCGCCAGCCAATTCCTGAGAAAACATAGAACTATATCCACATCCCACAATTGTGAGTATCGTGGTCTTGGAGGATTCACTAACGTGGTGCCTCTCACCACATTGCATACCAGAGGATGTTCTCCCACCGGTTTTCCATCCTCGTGAAGATGACCTGCTGAAATTGCAGAACGGAAATTGTTAATGGTCGATAGGCCAAACCTTTACTCGCTATGTCCAACAGGAAATTTACTATCATATGGATACCGGATCCCACGAGATCAGGGCTTTAAGTGGGCCGGGTCTCACAGGGTCTGAGCACCGGCAGTTTTTTAAAGGGGGCCTCGAAACGGGTCTCTATCGGGCTCTGTTTGGTGCCCTGGTACAAGTGGTCAGTGACAGCAGGCACATCGATGTGCGCTGCTCACACTGCTCACTTGTCGCTAGTGGAGAAGAGACTGCATGACATCATGCCAGGCGAGTGTTGTTGGGGAAGGGAAATCTTTTAAAGAGAGTCATTTTCTCTCTGGGTTTCCCTTCTCTTTTCGAAAACTCAGGAGCAGCAACATTGTTGTGGTGTCACCGGGGCTTTAAGTGGAAGCTTTTTCAGTATTATATACAAACCATAGTTTCTGCATATTTATCTTATGCAACTAACAACCATTGGCAAAGCCAATAGTCCTGACTTGACTTGTTATAGGTATGATGTTACTTGTTGTATCATATATCTACATGCAATGACAAACAGCAAAATACAAGTCAGGCGGCACACTATGCTAAGCACAGATTTTTAGCTTATGTGTTTTGAAGCCACACCCCTAATTACATTGGCCACGCCCCTTTGAGAGACCCCCTCCTGCTTTTATATCCCACTTAAAGCCCTGCATGGGATCCCCCTGCCGTTCAGCTCACCAACCAACCCAATTACTCCAATCTGACTCATATCGTTTATGTGTAGCGGGAGCCCAGGATTGAGAAGGAAAAACATTGCTTTCTCAGAAACTCCCGGCATTTGCCAAAGTCTATTGAAAGTCTCCATACCGTAAGAGACAACTGCTCCTGAAGTACTAACGGATGAGGTTGACCCAGCGGGTTCGTCAAAATCTCTGGGAACGATAGCAAACATATTGGAGGAGCACACGACAAAGCCGGCTCTGCTGGAAACCATGCTTGTGCTCTCCTACACAGGCATATCCACATTACCTCCGCCCTCTGTCTGTGGATCTGTGCCAATACTCTCTGGATCATGAGGAACGGAGGAAATGCATATAGCATACCCATCGTCGAAAATTGAAGGAATGCGTCCGAGTTGTTCGCCAGAGGATCCGGTCACCCACTTTAAAACCGAGGCAGTTGCGTATTCTGCCTGGACAAAACCAGATCCATTGCACAACGACCCCACCTGACATTCAATTGTTGAAATATTCTGGGGTGAAACTTCCAATTACTGGAATCTCGAAGGAACCGTGAGTTCTAATCCGCCACCACATTTGCGCTGCCCGGAATGTACTCCGCCGTCACCGAGATGTGGTGTAGGAGGTAATATTGCCAGAAATCCTAGGCTATTTCCACTAAAAGCAGGGATCTCGTGCCACCCAGATGGTTGATATACCTCACTGCCGAGACATTGTCCATCCGCAGGAGTATACAACAACTTACCTTCTGTGGGGCCAGCATCCTGATTGCAAATGAGCCCGCCAACAGTTCCAGACAACTTATTTGGTGTTGCAAGCAGAAAGGGGGGGTGCTGCACTGTTCCTGGAGAGAGATGAGGAAGTAAGGAAGGTTTTACCTGGCGTGACCAAGGGTGTTCCAATGATACCCTGGGGCATCCATTATGTTGGATGTAATTGCCTCACACACCCCGAAGAGTGTCATGCTTCATCATCGGCGGTTGCTCCTCGTCGGGGAGGCGGTGCAACCCCCGACGGGCTCACCTCAAAGAGGGGCTCTTTGGCGGAGATCTTTTTTCCAACAGCCTTGTGGTGAAGTGGGGGTATGTGGGCAGGATGGTGTATTCCTGTGTTAAGATGGTTAAAATGTAGCAAGGGGTACCGGAATGAACTTTATTCTGGGGGTCCTCTGGCTACAGTTAAAAAGTGGGGCTAGCCTCCTAGGTGTCAGCTGATTAAGGTTGTGTGACCCTAGAAGAGGCTAGAAGTGAATGTGGTCAACATGTTTCTCGCTAAGGCTCTATTAACCGCGATTCTTCAGGACCAAAGTGAAAACAACATGCTAGTATCATATGTGTTGTGTTTGTTACCTTAGTGGATCCTCCTATGCCTATACATCGAGAAAGGATAAGGAAACAATTATTATATTCAGTACAGATATGCAAGTCACAACATTGCCAGGGAGAACATGTATATATACTGACATGCTGGTGGTACTGGGAGTGATTTTACACATCCACCGCATGCCAAGTGTATTGAGCGTGCAATGTCAAAGGTGAAGAGCACACACAATAACTGAAACTGTGACTAGGACTGTGATTAGTGAAGTTGGTGACTAAAAACATTGGTATAGAGATTTCTTGTTAAAAATGCAGCAGTCTTAAAATGAATGCCTGTCTATAGTGTGTCAAGTACTAGGCAGGTCTTTTGTGCAGACACCAGATGCAAACTTTCTAGACATAGTAACAAACACACACTGTGACCTGTAAAAACGATAATGGAAACACATGTTTAATTCCCTACTCACCTATTGGTCATATGCTAGAGGCCACATGAGGGATTGGCGGTACAGTACAACAGAGCTGAGCCCTTAGAGTGTGGCTAAAGTGGAGGTAGAAAAAGGGCGTCCCTGCATTAAAACAAGTGGGCTGCACAAGACCAAGTAATTGGTATGGAACGATGGGCTCTATGCCCGCCCTCTATTTAGCGCTAAACGCACTCACCTTCAGTCCTCTGAGTCCGTGTGTTGTGACCTACCCCTTGCCGCCGAGCTCGGGTAGATGTGTGAGCTCGGCGGCGGGGGTTATTTAAACAACAACGGGAGCCCTGCGTGTCAAGTCTAGTCACCGCCCCCTGTCTCAGGTCACATGTGCGAGGCCGATTGTGTGGCGGCCATCTTAAGATGGTGTGGAAATAGCGGAGTTACTAGTGCCCTGGGTTTGGCACCGCTGTTTTCGCTATGCAGAGCCTAAATTGGAGGGACCTTTGTGCAGCTTAGAACGCGGCTGGGGCATATATGGATATGGCGGAAGGGGTTATTGTGACTATGCATTAAATGTATACCTCTCGTCGGTATAGACCGGGCTGGTGCATTTAGACAAATGGCGGCCATGTTGTGAGAGGCATAAGGGTTTACTGGAGCACAGATCTGCAGATGACTGAATAAGTTCATGTGGCCCCAAGGCGGCCAAGGTGTGAGGGGACCAAAGATTTTCCAATCTATACAAAAATCTGCAGGTGACTGAATTAGATCCCTATGTGTAGTTGGATCAAGGTGCCCATGTGGTGGGGGACCAATGGCAGTGGGTGGGTTAAGGTCAACAGTGGCACTGACGAGGGTGGGAGTGTCCCCGAGGAGCAACCGCCGATGATGAAGCATGACACTCTTCGGGGTGTGTGAGGCAATTACATCCAATGTAATGGATGCCCCAGGGTATCATTGGAACACCCTTGGTCACGCCAGGTAAAACCTTCCTTACTTCCTCATCTCTCTCCAGGAACAGTGCAGCACCCCCCCTTTCTGCTTGCATCTCTAGTACTCAGTACGGACACTAAGCTGCTACTGGACCTTCCACCATCTTGAGTGGTAAATAGTGTCCTTTCGCCTCCCTTCTTTTGAAAACCAATTTATGTGAGTATCAATTCCTCTGCGGATTATCTGCCCCCGTCTCCAAGGGGCTCCAAGGGGCCGAATGGGCTCCCCAGCCCGAACTGCTGGCATCCGACTCTATCACTACGTCCGGGACTGACGCGAATATGGCCTTGCCATTCCATGTGTCCATATGTTCCAACCACCAAGAAATTTCTGTCCTGGCTTCTGCGTTCAACAAAATCTGTTCCATGTAGGTCAGGCCTTTGCGTAAATGCATCATTTTCAGCCTCTGGAGTGCCCTGTAACAAAGGGGACCCGGGAAGATGGCCTGAATCGAGGAGGATAAAATGCCTACTCACCTGGCTAACATCCTCAAGGATATAGTCTGAGAGGCAAGTGCTCTACTCAATTCCTTCTTGATCGCCATTCTTTTCTTCAATGGAAGCAGTAACTGCACCTCTATTGAGCTCACCTGGAACCCCAAAAACTCCATAGACTGTGCAAGAATCAGTATAGATTTGTTTGAGTTAATGACGAACCCCAAAGCCTGTAGGAGTTGAGATGTCCACGCTAGATGTCGAAGAACTGTATTCTCGCTCTGCGCCATGATACGGATGTCATCCAAATAAATGATGAGTCTGACCCCTGTCTCCCTCAAGAATTGTACAACTGGTTAGAGGAGCTTGGTGAAGCACCAAGGGGTGGACGAAAGTCCGAACGGCATGGCAGAGAGTTCGTACCATTTGGTTTCCTATTGGAACGGTAGGAACCTCCGGTTGGGAGGGAAAATAGGTACTGCTAGATACGTGTCTTTTAAATCAAGACGTACCATCCAATCCCTTTCTAAGAGGAAATCTTGAAGTAAATGTATGCCCTCCTTCTTGAATGGCGATACACTACCCAAGAGTTGTACTCCCTCAGATTTGACACTAGTCGGAAGCCCTGATCCTTCTTTGGAACTAGAAACACGTGCTGTTAAACCGTGATTGTGAGGCTCTGTCTCTACAATTGCCCGTTTTTGCACCAGAGATGCCACTTCATTGTCTATGAAAGACCTCTCTGTAGGAGAGTAGGGTTTGCAATCCTATGGTCACCCCAGATTTTTCCTTTTTGCTTCACTGGTTTACGACTTTCCATGGCTGTGGGCCTGCTAATCAGACCCCCAGCCTCGCTGTTCTCTCTCTAAATTGACACACATGTACTTTAGGTGCATTTACCAATTGGTATTGGGTCACTCTTATAAGTCCTTGTACAGTGTACCATAGGTACCCAGGGCATAAGTGCACCCAAGGCCTACCAGGGGCTGAAGCATGTATTATGCCACCCCTGGCTGGCCATCTAAACAGACACAACGGGCTGGTAACACAGCTGGGGCAAGGTGGTGTAATCACCCTTTGCTTAGGCATAGTATTCCTATGTCTAACCTTATATATAGGCACACAGTAACCTATAAGCCACTCCTATAGCAGGCCTTAACAATACTGGAGGCAGAGCGCTTTGTTATGTGTGAGATGGTGCTCCAGCATGAGCTGAGCCTGTCTGCAGCTTTCTGAACCAAGTCCTTATAGCTGTTCCATGATAACGATATACCATATACTCTTAAGTGCATTATAATCCTCGCGGTTATTGCTAACTTTGGTATAGCATTATCAAAACATGTCGAGTAAGGTGTCATACGATTTGGAATACTAGCCCCTCGCCAGTTCTGGCGACGGGGGTAGCATTCCACCCTTCTAGAGGGATACGACATGTCCATAACTGTGAACCCCAGTTAAAGTTAAACAGAGCCTCAGCATCATAAAATGGATGCTGCCACCACAGACACGAGTCCGACCTCCTGCTGCTGGGAGTCCTTCCAGCGAGGGAGGCCTGGACAAAGGGTTTCCTACCTTGGGAGGTGCTAGCACCACCCCAGACAGGATTTTGTGTATTGAGGTAGGCCAGGCTGAAAGGAATGAGACATGCCTGGGGCACACAAGGTGTCCCTGTGCATACCCCGGTTCAAACCAGTTGCTGGGGCACTCCAGCCCCAGCTCTGGCGCGAAAGCGGACAAAGGATAGGGGGTGTAACCACCCCCCCTTCCTGGTCCCACCCAGGGGAGGGACCTAGTCACTAGTACAGCCCCCTTTAGGAGAATAAAGGTAGGAGCTGGTCCCATTCCAAATTGGATTATCCTGAACAACTCTACAAAGAAGAAACTCTGGACTTCGACGTTCTGCTCCACAGAAGACTGAAGAAATCTCCCTTGTGGTCAAGGAGTGACGAGACACGTGGGACCGGCCATCTTGGAGAAACTGCACTTCGCTTCCAGCACGACTTCAGAGGCATCCTCGAGTAAGTGCTTTGGGAATTGAGAAGCCTCATCCCCGAGCAGCTCCTGCACCGAAGACCAGCCCTCCAGCATCCACGAGATCTGCGTGGGGCCCTTTTGCTTGAATGCTGCTCGACGCTTTGTCTGGTCACTTGCCGGCTGGCTAGTGGCCTCCTAGACGACAACCTAAGAAATCTACACCGCTTGTCTGGTTGCTTCAGACTGGCCCTTGCTCCCTTCCAAAAGAGGGGCACCCCGGACCCTCCTGGTCCGCACCAGAGGCCATCTCCACTCACCGCGTGGGTTGCCTTTGCCAAGGCCTGTTGACTCCGAATCCGGATCCGACAACGCTGACAGCGAGAGCCTGCGTGGGACAGTTCGTGCCTCAATCCTGGTTGTCAAAGACACCACCTGGTCCACGTGGCTGCAGAGTCAAGCGTCCACTCTTCACCTGATCGCGACAACAGCATCTGGTTCCTTCCTGGTTCCACTCCAGTCACTGGCTAGTGACTTTGAACACTGTCCCCTCTGCTTTCAGGTCTCCATCTTCCTCGATCCACCCTTGGATCGCTCCGGACATCTTCCTCCTGGTCGCCTGCAGCATCTTGCTTCAAGGCTCCATAGACTTTGACGCGGAAACCCGACACACTTTCACACCCATGCACCCGCAGCCCGTGGGTGAGGTAACGAGAGTATTTCGGTGCTCAAAGGTAGATTGACTCTCCTAGTGTCCAGGTATCCTGTCGTTTTAGTCGTAACTAGTCGGAAGTGTCTTTTACTTACCTTTTCGTAATTTGTTCTGCCCAATTGACTTTGTTCCGCATCTCGCGTGTGTGTTCACACACTGCACACGTGTCCTGTGGGCCTCCTGCTCCTTACCTAAGGTTAGGGTAGTGTAGTCCCAGCGATCCTACAGCCTCTGGGCATCTTCATTTCTTCTATCGACCTCCTTATACCATTTACTTAGTATTTGGTTTGTCGTGCCCCTAGGGCACCATTGTAATTTGTGCGATTCACTGTACTTTTTGTAAGAGTATTGTTATGTGCTTAGCCCTCTGATCTCATAAAGAGTTCAGAGGTGTTTGTTAGTAAAAAATATATTGTTTATTTTAATAACAACCTGTGTGGTGTCCTTTCATCTGGTCTTGAAGGGGTTATATGTGGTAAAACAGCTGGCTTCACATGCCAAAAGAGTTTAGCCTAAGACTGCTCTGTCCATGCTACCATTAGGATAGCTGGTCTATAAGGTTGATTTACAACCAATCACCATAAGGGTTGTTTGGACTGATACAAGGTGATCACTAGAACTAGTGAGCATCATACATCAGGCCAACTTCTCACATTGGTGGCAGCAGTGGGATTTGAGCTTGCTGTTGTTTTTACCAAATATAATCTTGAGATATCATTTGAAAGATCACATAAGGTACCATAGGTACATATAACAAGCTTAGAAATACTCTGAGTTCTACTGAACCAGCTGTTGTAGTAGAAAGGGCCTAGCACACACTGACTACAACTCTTAGCAAGGGATCAGTAGGAAAACCCATAGTGTAGGTAAGTGCACCACTTACACCTCACTAGAAAGCATGTCTATCACAGGAGAGGCCTCAGTGACTCCCCTTGTGGTTAGTGACCCTCCACAGGTCCTTTACAGATATGCAGCCCTCAGCTTCCAGGAGATGAGACAATTGTGTACCAACAGGAAACTGAAACAGGGTTCGAACCCTACCACTCCTTTTCTGTTAGGTCTCTTAGAGACATATGATGCTAAAAGGGCTTCTAACACAGGCCCCTCTGATCCAACAGATGGAAGCATGCCCCCCTTAGAAGGTGACCCTGACTCTAACCTCCCTGAAGCAGAAGATGTAGATGGTAGGGAAGAGGGGAACTCATCAGAGGAGGAGGTAGACAATGGCCAGGCTGTAGTCAGCAAACTCACAAGGGCCAATTTAAGCCTACATGGGGATGGAGCTGGGGGAGCCCCAGTCCTATCCACAAGCAGGCCTAACCTTGGGAATAGAAGAGCTAGATCTCACTCCAGAGAATCAAATCTATTCACTCCCATGTCTCTCACACATCTTCTCAGAGGGGGATGACTTCCCCTCAGAGGAGAGAACATGAGGCAAAGATGAAGGACGTTAATCTGAGGATCCAAAGGGAAGAACTTGCCCTCGCCAAGGAGAAACTTGCTTTTGCCAGAGAGCAGAAATTGATTGGGGTAGAACCCACTGGTGGCAGCATTGTCCCCAGGGATAAAGACAGGAATTTTGATAATAGACACCTGAGTAAAATAGTGCCCTCCTATAAGACAGGAGGTGATATCCACAAATGGATAACTGCTCTGGAGAGTGCCTGCAAAGTACAGCAGGTACCCCAGGGTCAGTGGGCAGCTATATTGTGGCTCTTCTTTGAAGGTAAAGGCAGCGATAAGCTCCTCACTGTTAGAGATGAGGATGCTGATTACCAAGTCCTGAAAACTGCACTGATTGATGGGTTTGGCTTAACAACTGAACAGTACAGGTTGATGTTCAGAGACACCCAGAAAACTCAGGCTCAGGATTGGACTGACTTTGTTGATTGTGCCATTAAGGCTTTGAAAGGCTGGTTACTGGGAAGTAAAGTTACTGATTACACAGGATTGTACAATCTTATTATGAGAGAACAAATCTTAAATAATTGTCAGAACCAGTTGTTGCATCAGCACCTTATTGACTCAGATCTGACCTCTCCCCAAGAATTGGGAAAGAAAGCAGACAGATGGGTCAGAACCAGGGTCAAGCAGCAGAACCAGAACCAGGGTGGTGGCCAGAAGAAAGCAGACCAAAAGGGTAGTAATCAGAATCAACAAAATGACCAGAAGTCTTCAACAGGGCCCCAACAATCTAAGGAGGGTGGGTCCCAGAATTCCCAAAAGAAGAAGACTGAGGTTCCAAGGAAACCATGGTGCCAATACTGTAAAAGTAAGACTCACTGGTTTAGTGAGTGCACCAAGAAAGGCTCAGCTCCTACCACTACTGCGCCTAAGGCACCTGCACCCCCTAGTACAGTTAGTAGTGGTAGTGTACCCCCCAAGGCTATAGTTGGGTTAACCCTGGGAACTGAGGTGGGTTCTGACTTAGTCAGAATACCTACTCAGGCTGTTCTTGTTTGTACTGGGGACATGGATATGACCCCTACTGTAAGTCCCAGTACTCTGGGCAAATACAGGCAAACGCCTTTAATCAATGGAAAAATGGCTCAGGCCTATAGGGACACATGTGCCAGTGTCACTATGGTGACACCAGCCTTTGTGGACCCTGATCAGATCATGCTAGGTTCAGAATACCTAGTGACCAATGCTAGCAATGTCACTACCAATCACAGTATGGCAGTTGTTAACTTCTCCTGGGGAGGAGTAACTGGCCTCAAAAGGGTTGTAGTTAGTTCAGACCTCCCAGTGGATTGTCTCTTGGGCAATGATTTGGAATCCTCCATGTGGTCAGATGTGGAGTACAGGACTCATGTAGAAATGTTAGGTGTCTCCTCACTTGTCCTTGCTGTGACCAGGTCACATGCCAAGAAATGCCCAGCTGAACAAGTGCTGAATCCTGGAACAATAGACCAGACACTACCCAAGAGGAAGAGCAGTAGGGTTAAGGCAGTGCCTTCCCCCCTGCCTCAAGTTGAGGATCAGCCCTCTCAGGAGGCTGACCCAAAGACCCCAGAAGGAACTGTCCTAGAAGAGCTTGAACCTGAACAGGTTGAGTTTCTTGGGTCAGGGGGACCTTCCAGGGCAGACTTGAGGCAGGCACAGTTAGACTGTTCCTCCCCTGAACCCCTCAGACAGCAGGCTGCTGCTGAGGCTGCAGGGAATGCTACAGGTGCCCACAAGGTGTACTGGGATGAAGGACTCCTATACTCTGAGGAAAGAGACCCCAAGCCTGGTGCTACCAGGAGGCTGGTCATCCCCTTGTCTCTCAGAGTTTTCCTTCTCACCTTAGCCCATGAAATTCCCCTTGCAGGACACTTAGGCCAGAACAAGACTTGGGACAGGCTTGACCCTCACTTTCACTGGCCTCACATGTCTGAAGACACCAAAGAGTTTTGTCGCTCATGTGTCACCTGCCAAGCCAGTGGCAAATCAGGTGGCACAACAAAGGCCCCCCTTATACCACTACCTGTGGTAGGGGTACCCTTTTAAAGAGTGGGGATAGACATTGTTGGACCAAAGGACCCCCCAACAGCATCTGGGCACAGATTTATACTGGTGGTAGTGGATCATGCCACCAGGTATCCAGAAGCTATTCCCCTTAGGACCACTACAGCTCCTGTTGTGGCCAGGGCCCTACTTGGAGTTTTCTCCAGAGTGGGGTTTCCTAAGGAGGTTGTCTCTGACAGAGGTGCAAACTTCATGTCAGGATACTTGACTGCAATGTGGAAGGAGTGTGGTGTAAATTACAAATTTACCACACCCTATCACCCACAGTGCAATGGGCTTGGGGAGAGATTCAACAAGACCCTAAAAGGGAGGATAAAAGGGTTACCTGAAAAGCTTAGGCGAAGATGGGACATCCTTTTACCCTGCCTCCTGTTTGCTTACAGAGAGGTCCCACAGAAGGGGGTTGGCTACAGCCCTTTTGAGCTTCTGTTTGGGCATCCTGTAAGAGGACCCCCTATGTCTTGTGAAGGAAGGATGGGAGTTACCTCTCAAAAAGCCTAAGCTTGACATAGTGGACTATGTACTTGGTCTCCGCTCCAGGATGGTAGAGTACAAGGAGAAGGCAACCAAAAACCTTGAGGCCAGCCAAGAACTTCAAAAAGCTTGGCATGATCAAAAGGCTGTCCTGACTGTTTATCACCCAGGACAGAAGATGTGGGTGTTGGAGCCAGTGGCCCCAGCAGCTCTCCAAGACAAATGGTCTGGACCCCACACCATCATTGAGCAGAAGGGAGAGGTCACCTACCTGGGGGACCTTGGAACTCCCAGGAGCCCCCACAGGGTTCTTCATGTTAACAGGCTCAAGGCATTTGTCGACAGGGGGGACATGGGCTTGCTCATGGCCACAGAAGAGGGACAGGAGGAAGAGAGTGACCCTCTCCCTGACCTGCTCACTCAGAACCCTGATGATGGGTCAGTAGACGGTGTGGTCTTTTCTGACAGCCTCTCTGAGCATCAACAAAAAGATTGCAAACATGTTCTTCAATCCTTTAGACAAATGTTTTCTCTGACCCCCAGTCAGACAAACTGGTGCACCCATGAAGTGGACACTGGTGACAGCCTGCCTATAAAGAGTAAAATCTACAGGCCACCTGACCACGTCAGGGACTGCATAAAGAAAGAAGTATAAAAGATGTTGGAATTGGGAGTCATTGAACCCTCAGAGATCCCTTGGGCTAGTCCTGTAGTTCTAGTGCCAAAACCTCACACCCAGGATGGTAAGAGAGAGATGAGGTTTTGTGTAGACTACAGGGGTCTCAATGCTGTTACTAAAACAGATGCCCATCCAATACCTTGGGCAGATGAACTCATAGATAAATTGGCTTCTGCCAAATTCTTGAGTACATTTGACCTCACAGCTGGTTATTGGCAAATCGGGTTAGCTGAGGATGCCAAGGCCAAAACAGCATTTTCTACCCCAGGAGGTCATTACCAGTTTGTGGTGATGCCCTTTGGTTTGAAAAATGCACCTGCCACTTTTCAAAGGTTGGTGAATCAAGTTCTCACTGGGTTGGATGACTTTTGTGCAGCATATCTAGATGATATTGCTGTCTTCAGCTCCACCTGGGAGGATCACCTGATCCACCTGAGGAAAGTTTTGGAGGCCCTGCAGAAGGCAGGCCTCCCTATCAAGGCCACCAAGTGCCAGATGGGGCAGAGTCAGGTTGTGTACCTGGGCCACCTTGTAGGTGGAGGCCAGGTTCAACCCTTGGAGAGCAAGATACAGGACATAAAGGACTGGGCTCCTCCAACCACCCAGACACAGATCGGAGCTTTCTTGAGCCTGTCTGGTTACTATAGGAAATTTGTCAGAAATGATGGGACCATTGTGACCCTACTTAATGACCTGACAAGTAAGAAAATGCCAAAGAAAGTTCAGTGGACAGTTAGCTGTCAAAAGGCATTCGATGACCTGAATCAGGCCATGTGTACTGCACCTATTCTCAAGACTCCTGACTACTACAAAACCTTCATTGTCCAAACAGATGCTTCTGAGTTGGGTGTGGGAGCTGTTCCAGCTCAACTGAATATTGATGGTCATGACCAGCCCATTGCTTTTATAAGTCGAAGGCTGACCCCTAGAGAGAAACGTTGGTCAGCTATTGAGAGGGAGGCCTTTGTTGTGGTTTGGGCCCTGAAGAAGTTGAGGCCATACTTATTTGGAACTCACTTCAAGATTCAGAACGACCATAAGCCCCTCTTATGGCTAAATCAAATGAAGGGTGAAAACCCCAAACTTCTTAGGTGGTCCATTTCCCTACAGGGGATGGACTTTACAGTGGAAGACAGACCTGTTACTGACCATGGCAATGCAGATGGGCTCTCCAGGTATTTCCACTTAGAACAGGAGGACTCACCTGGTCAAGGTTAGTTTAATGTCCCTAAGTTTGGGGGGGGGGGGGTTATGTAGGAGAGTAGGGTCTGCAATCCTATGGTCACCCCAGATTTTTGCTTTTTGCTTCACTGGTTTACGACTTTCCCTGGCTGTGGGCCTGCTAATCAGACCCACAGCCTCGCTGTTATCTCTCTAAATTGACACACATGTACTTTAGGTGCATTTACCAATTGGTATTGGGTCACTCTTATAAGTCCTTGTACAGTGTACCATAGGTACGCAGGGCATAAGTGCACCCAAGGCCTACCAGGGGCTGAAGCATGTATTATGCCACCCCTGGCTGGCCATCTAAACAGACACAACGGGCTGGTAACACAGCTGGGGCAAGGTGGTGTAATCACCCTTTGCTATAGATATAGTATACCTATATCTAACCTTAAAGTGGACACATATATTCCTATAAGTCACTCCTATGGCAGGCCTTATCAATCCTGAAGGCAGAGTGCTTGGAATTATGTGAGATGGTGCTCTAGCATGAGCTGAGCCTGTCTGCAGCTTTCGGAACCAAGTCCTTATAGCTGTTCCATGATAACGCTTTACCATATACTCTTAAGTGCATTATAATCCTCGAGGTTATTACTAAATTTGGTATAGCATTATCAAAACATGTCGAGTAAGGTGTCATACGATTTGGAATACTACCCCCTCGCCAGTTCTGGCGATGGGGGTAGCATTCCACCCTTCTAGAGGGATACGACATGTCCATAACTGTGAACCCCGGTTAAAGTTAAACAGCGCCTCAGCATCACAAAATGGATGCTGCCACCACAGACACGAGTCCGACCTCCTGCTGCTGGGAGTCCTTCCAGCGAGGGAGGCCTGGACAAAGGGTTTCCTGCCTTGGGAGGCGCTAACACCACCCCAGACAGGATTTTGTGTATTGAGGTAGGCCAGGCTGAAAGGAATGAGACATGCCTGGGGCACACAAGATGTCCCTGTGCATACCTCGGTTCAAACCAGTTGCTGGGGCATTCCAGCCCCAGCTCTGGCGCGAAACCAGACAAAGGATAGGGGGTGTAACCACCCCCCTTCCTGGTCCCACCCAGGCGAGGGACCTAGTCACTAGTACAGCCCCCTTTAGGAGAATAAAGGTAGGAGCTGGTCCCATTCCAAATTGGATTATCCTGAACAACTCTACAAAGAAGAAACTCTGGACTTCGACGTTCTGCTCCACAGAAGACTGAAGAAATCTCCCTTGTGGTCAAGGTGTGACCACCCTGCACAAGCAGGCATCATCAAGCGTCCTAGCGGTTCACTTTGTCGTCCTTCCTGCCACGTGGGACCGGTCATCTTGGAGAAACTGCACTTCGCTTTCAGCACGACTTCAGAGAGGTCACCGTCAATGTCTTTTTGTAAGGGGCCTAGCCAGCCCACTCTTCTAACAGATATGATGGTCCCATCAAAACCCATGGGCAGGGGCCTGTTTTTTGTTAACCAGTATATGACTTTGTTGAGTAAGTCTTGTTCCCGCTCAGTTTTTCCCTGTTTGATTACTGGAACTCCTGCTAGAACACACACAAAGGGTGCAGCCTCCGGGGGTAACTGAATGTGAGTTGTGTTATTATTATGTTCTACTCTTGTAGCAGTATGTTGTAAAGGACCCGGTTTGTGGTTAACTTTAGGTGCATTGGGGGGTGGTAGGATAGGGACTAAAGGTTGAGATTGGTTGTTACTGTTAGTGCCAGGTGGGATGGGACAGATTGACGTTACAGGATTTTCAGTACGAGTTAGGTTGGCCTTAATGCATTTCTCTATTCCCAACAGCCTATCCTCTAGGGTGGCAATTTTAGCAACTAATGGCGAAATGAGTGAGCCAACCACTTGTTCAATCTGGGCCAGAAAGTTCGCATTGAAGGAGGTAATCCATTGGTCTATTTTATCTTTCAATTTTAGAAGGGTGTTAGTCGCAGTCAATGGAGAGACACAGTTTTTGTTGTTTTAATTTATTCCCTATGGGCTTGGACCCATCCCACTTCCTTTTACTAGATGAGGGTTGAGGAAAAACAGTGATTGGTGTATTGGCATTTTTGGATTGGGGAAGTTGTACCAGAGGACTGGCGATTGGAGTTGACATACTGGGACGTTTAGCGTGGCAAGGGGAAGAGCTTTTGATTTCGTTTCTGGCTTCTACAGTGGCATAGCTTGTTTTAGAGAGGGAATTTAGCTCATCCAGCAGCGAGAGATGTTGCGCCGTACCATTCGTAGGATCGGCCGGTTGATTAATGGATATGTTAGAATTGGCAGATTCATTCATGAATTCATACCACCGCCAAGCTCCAGAAGAGACTCCAGCGGATCCAGAACGCCTCAGCCAGACTCATCCTCGACATCCCACGAACCAGTCACATCTCCGGACACCTGAGAGACCTTCACTGGCTCCCCGTCAGCAAAAGAATCACCTTCCGCCTCCTCACCCACGCACACAAAGCCCTACACGACCAAGGCCCGAGCTACCTCAACAGCAGAGTCAACTTCTACGCTCCCAAACGCCACCTCCGATCAGCCAACCACGCCCTCGCCGCCGTCCCCCGCATCCAAAGAGCGACTACAGGAGGAAGGTCCTTCTCCTACCTGGCTGCCAAGACCTGGAACTCCCTCCCGACCGACCTGCGCCTGACCCAAGACCACCTCTCCTTCAGGAAGAAGCTGAAGACCTGGCTGTTCGAGCAGTAGCGGCACCCCCCCCCCCCAGCGCCTTGAGACCCTACGGGTATGTAGCGCGCTTTACAAGTGTCATTGATTGATTGATTGATTGATGATGGCGGTGGAAGGAGATGGCCTTCCTAGAGTTTGTGGCCCTGAGTACAAGCCTCTCTGGCTGATTGATTTCTTGGTTGCCCCTTTATGAGTCATCATGGGGTGTGCAAATATTAGGCTATAGTAAAGCCTCAAGAAATGCAAGGGGTTTTAGAGAATTTTCAGCAAAGATCCAGTTTATAATCCCTTGCCAATAATGTCAGGAAGATCAGAAAGTTGGTACCTTAGCAGTGTGATGAAGTCAGGGGGAGTAGCCCCGTCCCGTCCTCTTCGTGCCTCTGAGGGCTTATCCCGGCGTCCCGCTCGCGTCCCGCTAGGGAGGGCTATCGCTGTTTTTATGCGCCTCCTGGCGCTTCTATCAGGTCACGTGGTTCCCTGGGCTGCTGGGGATTGCAGTCCCTTGACCTGCCCTCCACGCTACGGCCGGCGCCTCCCCAGGTGGAAGTGGGAGCGGGCAGCGGGAGGCAGGCAGCAACCCCAGCAGTTGAAAAGATCGTTGCAGGCAGCAGCCCTCCACCCGGGCTCCCCAGCGGCAATTCCCGGCGATTCCCGATGCACAGGCAAGTTCGAATATGCTCCCCCCGCTCAGCAGGGCTATCGCTGTTTTTATGCGCCTCCTGGCGCTTCTATCAGGTCACGTGGTTCCCTGGGCTGCTGGGGATTGTAGTAAGCATGGGCGAATTTTGCGAATCTCGCGTTCGCGAATTTTGCGGATTTGCGAACTCGCAATCCGCAAAATCCGCGAATTCTCGCGAATTTGCAGATTTTTTTTTTTGTGTTCGCGCGGGTTTCTGCCAGTTCGCGAGGGTTTTGTACAATTTCGCAAAACGCGAACTTACCTGTCGGGTCGCAAGTTTCGCGAACTTGTTGTTTCTACGTGTCCAGCCTGTTTGGGACACTCTTCTTCATCACTGCCACTCTCTGTCACCACTGCCACTCTCTGACTACTCATGCCACCCTCTGGCCCACCCATGCCACCCTCTGTTTCATCACAGCACCCTCTGGTTGTCCAGTCAGTGTACATTATTGTGGCAACGCAAGCACACCTTCCCTGCCTCAAGTGACCTGAATTAATTTGGGGCTGATTAATGTGTCACAGAATATTTTTTTAGCTGGCACCTGCTTCCTTAGTGCTTCCTGATTAGTGATCTTTTGCACTTGCTAAGTGCTTTCATTGTTGCAAAATTAGTTACAACACCTGCCCTGCCCCAACTGACAATAATGAATTAGGGGCTGATTAATGGATTTGAACCTCCAGCCTGGCTCCTGCTTGTCTCCCTTAGCTGTAATTCAGGACCTTTGTGGCATATGTGTAACTATTCTGAGGTTCAGAGCAGGGTCACATAATAGTTGCAACTGGCAACTGAACTCTGGAGGGGCCCCTCAGGAAGCACTACAGGAAATGGCTACTAATGATGAGCCTGAACTTTTGAACCTGGTAAGTAGTTTCAGTTTTGCTAAGATCGTATTTCTGCAATTTTGCGCTTATTCGCGGGGCGCGAAGTTGTACTGGGAAGCCGCGAACTCACGCGAACAGTGCGAGCAAGCCATGAAATCCGCTGCTCGCGGATTTGCGGATTTTGCGGGAGATTCGCGAATCTCGCGGATTGCGAATTTACCGAAAATCCGCAAAATCCGCGAGCGAAACGGATTTTCCGCCCATGCTTAGATTGTAGTCCCTTGACCTGCCCTCCACGCTACGGCCGGCGCCTCCCCAGGTGGAAGTGGGAGCGGGCAGCGGGAGGCAGGCAGCAACCCCAGCAGTTCAAAAGATCGTTGAAGGCAGCAGCCCTCCACCCAGGCTCCCCAGCGGCAATTCCCGGCGATTCCCGATGCACAGGCAAGTTCGAATGTGCTATCGAAGTCAAGAATATCGACATCCTATCTACAGCATGGTAAGTACAAAAATATGGAGAAAAAATATCGCTGTCAAAAATATCGTTGTAAAAATATATATTTTTTAAATGCTAAAAATAAATATGTAAAATAAAGTAAATAATACATTTAATTAAAAGAAACATATTTAAAAATATTTTAATATGTTTAAAAATAACTACTACACTTAATGTTTTTTTTTTTTTTGTCCTCATATTCGCCCTTGGTGACCATATAGTAACGTGAAAATAGAGGAGATGGCAGAAACACTGACTCAGATTTATTGGGGGGGAGATTTTAAAGATGCCTGCCTGAATATCACGCAGTGCACCACAACCCCTTAATCGTCACATCGTAGCCATCTAGGCTAGCGTACTGCTGCATACTACCCGTATCGTAACCGAAGCCGCCCATGTGGGGTATGTGTAGTAAAAGGGGTCCAATTAAGAAGACCCTTCCAAGCAGCGTAATCATAGGACATGGGGGAAAAAAAAAACCCATGATGTTCTGATCCATGATTACCAATTCATTAATAGCCAAAATCTTCTCTTATTTTGGTTTCCAGCTCTAATCATATCCAATTTTGACGTCTGTAGCATAGAAGCACGCCATTCGGTAAAGAGTGGAGGTGTCTTATCTTTCCAATGTTTACATATTTCTCTTCTAGCCAGCAAACAACCATAAAAGACAATTTTTTTTTACCTATGCCACAGAGCTCTGGTAAAATACCAAAAAAGACTAACACAGGGCAGAGGCTAACTTGGGATCCTACCGCCAAAGAGAGGGAGACGCAGACTTCATTCCAGAATGATGTTAAGAATGGACACTCAAAAAACATATGAACATCTGGTGCGGCTACCATTCCGCATCTGGGACAGGCAACCGACGCATTATTAGGGAATTTTGATAAACGCAGTGGAGAGTAGTACGCCCTGTGCAATGTGAACAAATGGTTGCGGCGGAGCCACGAAGGTTTCACAGTGTCCCCCAAAATTTTAAACGATTCTAGCCACAGACTCTCCACATCAATGTTGATAATATAAGTTTCCCAGAGCGAATGGGGGAGCAAGAATTCACCATCAGTCTCGTCTATCATAAGGTTATACCAAAATGTGATCTCTTTTTTGAAAGGTAGTTTGTCTATCAGATGCGTTACCAGATCACTCTCAACACCTATTTTAAATCTGCCCCTACCCTGACTATAAGCCTGCGCCCAGCTCTGAATTTGGAGGTATTTAAATCTTGAGAAACGAGTTCCTATTGTTGAACTCAGAGCCTCCCAAAAAAGTAAAGCACCCTCAACAAACAGGTCCCCCCATGAAAAAAGTCCGGCCTCTCTAACAGATAAAGCTAAACTATCCAAGAGCCAAGACGGAGAGCCCGGAGAATCCCAAAGTGGAGCCCTACTATGATAATAGTCCAATTTAAGTCCACGTCTAAAATTACCCCATGTTCTAGCTAGATCCCTCAATACCTTTAACTTGACCTTCTTGAAGTATTTAGGGTCGCCAAACTTTAAGAGAAAATTCGCGGAGCGAATTTTTTCCCCTTTAAGAAGTGCTGAAAATAGTTTCCCACAACCCGTGCTATTAGGGGTCTTTAAAAGCATCCTAACATGAGAGAATTGAAAAGCCCAACCATAATACTATCCTGAAAGAGCATGGATGCTTTCGCGAATGGGGTATATTGATTAGTCAACTCCCGCCAACAGTCTATCCGACACCCCTTTTAAACACTGGAAGCAACACAAAAAAAACCCAGTCCAGTGAAAGGAATCCAGTTTTCTCGATATTAAAAAATCCGTTGGGGAAATCAAACAACAAAGTTAGATTCTGTTCGATATCATTAGAGAAAGAGAACACAAAAGAGGCAAACAAACACTGGATTAAGGAATCCCTCCATGGAACTAAGGATAACTGACAAGACCAAGTGCAAGAAAAGACCACGGCCTTTACAAAACTGAAGATATGTTCATGGAATATAAATGGGATCGGTGGACAAAGGAAGGAAGCTAAAATCCGAGGATTTTCAACTGAAACTCAAATAATATTACTCCAAGAAACTTGGTCAATAGACCCATTTATGTTGAAACATCACACAGGATACTTTGAACCAGCTGTTAAACATCAGAAATTTGGACGCCCTTGTGGAGGGTTAGCAATATTTGTATCAAACGATCTAGAAGCAAAACATGAGTTAATCCATACAAACAACTCAAACTTTCTTGTACTAAAAATTCACTGTAAAGCTTGTAAAAGTATGCCTTATAAAACCTTGACTCTTGTAAATGTATATATACCACCAAAATGGACCTCAAAGAAAGAGTTGACTACTGCCCTAAATGATCTTTTATTGGAGCAAATTTTGGAAGACCCTCTGGCAGATTATATTGTAACAGGGGACTTCAACACAAACTTGCTAATGCCTATGGTACGGAGCGACTTTGTTCAATCGCAAAATCATCAATGGGCAATCCCTGACCCTATAACGGAACCTAAAACCGATACTCGACAAAATAAAATAGGGATAAACCTTGTGAAGGATATGGAAGCGCTGGGCCTTAGAATATTGAACGGTAGATTTCGAACGGACTCCCCACCGGCTTGCTCATTTCATTCTAAAAGTGGTACTTCACGAATTGACTACACGCTGACGTCTTTATCTACCTTTAACAAGGTGACATCTTATACCTTGAATAAAGTTAAGGACAGTGATCATAGCCAGCAAATTATTGTGATAAATATACTGTTCCCAAAATCTGAGACCTTCCAGACAACCCCTGGTGAGATCTGTACTATTAATTACAAGAAACTCATATGGAAATCCGAAAATTCGGAGGAGATCGCCGGATGGGCAAAAAAACTAGTGACAGTATCCATGGAAGAAGAAACAAGCATAGACATCATGAAACGATGGGAAAATTTCACCCAAAAAGTAGTCACTAATAATGCTAAAACAACAGGAACACAAAGAAGGAAAGGTGTGAACAGCAATATAATGGACGGCAGAGAAAACTACATCTCTCTCCCATATGCTGTAAGGAAATTGAGATGTACACGAAATCGGCTGAGGAGACAATTAATGAAGTCACCACATAACAACGAATTAGCTGCTTTACTGAGAAATACAAACAGCAGATTAAAGAAATTGATCTGGAATGAAAAAAGCAAAGCCAAACAAGATCTGTGGACAAAAATATTCCACGCAAGCACATTGTAAAATTCAAGGGAGTTCTGGAGACTAATTAATGGCCTAGCTCGACCGAATAAACACAGAATTGGAACTAGTCTATCCGAAGAACAATGGGTGACGTTCCTTAAAGCACATCTAAATCAGAACCAACCGTCTTTGATGCAACGTACGGTCGATCCAAGTTCCACAAAAGCTGATAAAGTAGGAGACAGTGAAATCCTAATAACCAAAAATCAAGTAGCAAGCCTGATAAAAAAACAAAAAGACGGCGCCCCCGGACCAAACGGCATTCCTTTTGCACTTTTCAAAGAAGCTCCTGAATTCTGGTCAAGCTATCTAACAGATGTTTTTAATGAAGTTGTCCAGAGGGAACAAATCCCAAAATCATGGAAAGGATCGCTTATAACCCCGATATTTAAAAAAGGGAACTGGCAACAACCAGAAAATTACCGCTTAATTACCTTGCAGGACACGGATGCAAAGCTGTTTGCTGGAATTTTATTGGCGAAACTAACTGATTGGGCAAAAGAGAATCAGGTATTACCCCCAAATCAAACAGGTTTCGTCAAAGGCCTAGGTACGACCACAAATCTTTTAACATTAACAATATTAATCGAAAAAGCAATGATAGCTAAACAACCTTTATATCTGTGTTTCGTAGACTTTAAATCTGCCTTCGATTGTGTTGATAGAGAACTTTTATTCGGGTCAAACTAACTAAACAAGGTATATCGGAAAACCTACTAAAGATGATTAAGCTCTTGCACTCCGAAACCTGGGTCAGAGTTAGGACGGGTAACGGCTCAACATTGACCAAAACAATTCCAACATCGAGTGGCCTCAAACAGGGATGTCTGTTGGCTCCCTTACTTTTTAATTTATTTTTAGCCGACCTTACCACCGAATTAAATACAATTAATGCCCACCCTCCAAGGTTAGCACAAACTCAGATATCGAGTCTACTATACGCGGATGATGTCATTCTCTTAAGTTGTACAAAGGTGGGGATGCAACGACTGATTGATGGCATCTCTAAGTATTCTGAAGCAAATGGTATGCACATAAACGAAGCCAAAACCAAGGTGATGGTAATTTCAAAAAACAAACGAACAACATACGCACACAAATGGATCCTGCAAGGAAAAAAATTGGAGCGAGTAGCGGACTATAAGTACCTGGGAGTAACGTTCAATGATAACGGCAAGTTCAATACTCAAAAACTCGATATTAAAAGGAAAGCAAACACCCTCATTGGTGCATTTAGATCAATTCAGAGAACCATTGGAGACTTGTCCTATCGCCCTTTATTAAAAACAATTGCAGCAAAATTACTGCCAACTTTAACGTATGGCAGTGAGGTGTTCAACGGAAAAGACGCAGACATCATTAACACCTCAGTTGCTAAAACGTACAGAATTTTATTTTCTCTTCCTAAGAATGCTTCTCAAGCCCAAGTGCGATTGGAATTTGGGCTAAACAACCAATGTTGTGCAAGGAAAGGGAACACAATGAAAGTGTGGAATAGAATAAAAAACGATCACGACAATGAAATGTCTCGTCTACTGTGGCTTGAAATAAAAAATAATCGGTCGCTAACTGCCAGCTCTTACTTAAATCTAGCAATTGAAGAGTTTGGTATAACACCTATTTGGAACACCACTGTTGCGCAGGAAAGTTTCAAAAAAGCGGTAAATAAACTAACTGGTTATCTCTCCTTGATAAAGGACAAAGACATTTTTGTTAAACGAAAGCATGCATGGCCAATTGTGAATGGTTTTAAGAAAAAGAAGATTCAAACTTACCTGGAAACTTCATGGTCAAAAAAAAACAAGCAAGTATTTATGAATGCTAGGTTTGGCCATTTTCCGGGCTTATGCCACTTGGCACCATGGAAAAGATCAGACGAAGACTGCTTATGTAGACTATGTAAGTCAGGTCAAGAAGCTATTCTACACTTATTGTGTCTTTGTCCGGACTTGAAAGTGGAAAGAAAAAGTACACTCAAGAAAATGTTTAATGAACGTGGTGTTAGGACTTGTAGGCAGGCACTAGTGGCAAGCTTAAACCCTGATGACTTGCCAATGAACTCAGCTTTTGTTAAATTTCTATTTATGGTCCAAAAAAAGTTGGAAGCTTGTGCTTGATTAATGTACGAGATGTGTGAATATGAACTTATTGAATTGACCAAAAATCCAATTTTAATCCATTGACTTTTATATCAGATTGATGAAAATTATTTGAACATATGGATAGTTTTTATCATTTTTATTGAAAATGTTTTACCTGCTTTTTGTATGATTTTAAGTAATCAAACAAATAAAATGTAATAATAACAACCATAATACTGCAAATCTGGTGCTGCGAGACCCCCTTTTTCTCGGCGACGTCTTATCTTCTTCCAGGCCAATCTGGGTGTATGACTTTTCCATATAAATGTGTTTCTTTTGGCTTGAAATTTTGCAATCATGTGTGGATCAAAAAAAAGAGGAATAGTATTAAACAAAAACATAATCTTAGGTAAAATAGTCATTTTAACCAGGTTGGACCTACCAATCAGTGATATAGGGAGAGCTGACCATTTTCTCATCAATCTGCGAGCCTCCTTGGCCACATGAGCAAAATTTAAAGGGACGATCTTATTAATATCAGTATAGATGTTTATGCCCAAGTACCTCAAAATAGAACTAGGCTGTGCCCCTGCCACCGGCACAGAATGATTCCAAACCATGATATCGGTCTTAGAAGCATTGACTTCATAGCCAGATATTGCCCCAAACTCTTCTGCAATAGCTATTGCGGTGGAAAATGCCGAACTCAACTCGGATGAAAAGATGAGAACATCATCCGCATATAGTGCAACTTTCCGCTCCCACCCTTCAAAAATAAAAGGTTTAATATTAAGGTTATCACGAATTAATTGTGCAAAAGGTTCTATATATAAATCAAACAAAAGAGGGGAGAGGGGACACCCATGGCGGGTTCCGCGTGTGATGCTAAATTACTCAGTAAGTTCCCCATTGACCAATAATGAGGCGGAAGGGTTTTTGTATAATAGTTTTACAGCCCGCCTGAAATTATCACCTAAATTAAACTCCTTCAGAACCTCCTCTAGGTATACCCAGTTAACCCTATCGAATGCCTTTGTGGCATGCAGCGGGAGAACTGCTAAGGGAAGGGATGCGAACGTGGCCATGTCTATTGCACCGATAAGGTCATAAGTCAGCTCATAAAGCTGCCGATCCTTTACAAATCCCTTCTGGTCTAAATGCAGGATGTTATTCGCTACCCCTCCCAATCTATTTGCAAGCACCGACGCAAAGATTTTATAATCTGTGTTAAGAATTGAAATCGGCCTATATGACCCACAGTTAGTTGCCGGTTTGCCCGGTTTTAAAATCAAAGTTATGGAGGCCCTATCCCAAGAGGTGGGGGCGAAACACCTTCCAGTAGGATACTATTAAACAGGTCAGTTAAGTGAGGAAGAATTGTTGAACAAATTGCTTTATATATTTCAGATGGTAACCCGTCAGGTCCTGCAGCCCAGCCTTTTTTGCTTTTAAGAATAGCAGTGCGCACTTCCTCCAATGTAACAGGGGCCTCCAGAGCATTCCTTTGTTCTAATAGTAAAACAGGAAGGGGAATCCCTGATAACCATTCCATTGCTTGATTAGGTTGTACACTCTTATCCTCACGATATATTTCGCTAAAAAAGCTCATAAAAACTCCACTAATTCCCTAGTCTGTAGAGTGTATTATTTCATCCTTGTTAATAGAGCTAATATTATTTTGGACCCTATCTGTCTTCAACTTCCAGGCCAGGAGCTTACCCGCACCTTCCCCGTATTCAAAATGCGCCAGTTTGCTAGCCTCCCATCTCTCCAGGACCCGTGCATTCAGAACTGAGGAAAGATCTCCTTTTAAAACCGTCAGCTAGTCCTGTAGATCCTCTAATGAGGCCCCTGATGTTGCTAGGTACCTATCAATCTCTGCTTGAATTCCCTCAATCTCCACTTCAAGCGAGGCTAATGATTCTCTGTACATTTTACTTTTATATGCAGTTTTATTGGTTAGATGACCCCTTAATGTAGCTTTAAATGCATCCCAAGTAATGCCAGGTGGGGCAGAACCCTGATTAATCTCCCCAAAAAACTTAACTTCATGATTTAATGCCTCAGTGATGTCAGAAGAGGCAAGGATTGATCTATCAAAAGACCAGTTTCTCAGAGAAGCCCTTGACACTACCTCGAGCTCAAGAAGGATGGCTGTGTGGTCAGAAAGGTGGAATGGTAGACGAGACACTGATTTAACCTGTTTAACCAAAATATGACTGATCAAAAGAAAATCAATTCGAGACTGATGGTGAAATTTATAGTTCCTAAATGTGACCCCCCTTTGAGACCCATGGAGTGTCCTCCATATGTCATTATAGTTTAGTGCTTTCATGTTATCCAACAAAAAAGTCCTAGTCTTAGATAAAGTTATGGCCCTATTGGAAGGTGACTTATCCAGCACAGGATTCAAGACTACATTATAATCACCTGCCAAGATGACCGGCTCTGGGAATAGATATAATTGTGAAAAAAGTGTAGCTAGGGCAGATGGATCATCCTGATTCGGGCCATAGTATCCTACTATAGTAAATGGTGAACCAGAAATAATAATAGAGGCTATGGCCCATCGGCCATGTGGATCCACCTGCTTAGATACCAACCTTGCCCTTAAAGATTTTTTAAAAAGAATAGCCACCCCACTAATATGTGATGATTGTGATGTGACAACACCAAAGTCTATCCACTTATTCTTTCCCAACAAATTTAGTATTTCAGTTTCTGCCAAATGTGTCTCCTGGAGCACTATTATTTGCGCAGCAGAGTCTCGTAGATATTGCATAATGTTATTTCTTCTTGGATAAGTTCGGAGTCCATTAGTGTTCCAGGACAAAATACGAAGTTTATTCATTGTAAAATACTACCCACCTAAACAATAAAATAGCAAAAACCAAAGACCAATCCTGCCATACTCCCATATATACTCCCATATATAAGTTATGTACTAGTTTACACCTGTCATTCACCTCTCGAAAATGTTTTAAAGGACGTTTTAGAGGACAGTTTTTAGTTTTTTCACCCCCCCTAACCCCCCACCCCCTCCAAACCCCCCTCCCTCGGGAAACCCCCACTCTATCTATCTGGAAAACCAGAAAGATAGCGCCCTGCTATGGACACCTGCCGTAACCAACCAACCAACCACAATATTTGGGGACAATAACCAAAAAAAAAAAAAAAAAAAAAAGTAGTGGTGACAAGACAAAAACTTAAAACCCTAAAAAAATAATACTCTATGCTCCGTGAAACTAACCTCTATAGTATGATCCTTAAGTGAATATGGTGACTAAACCTGTCACCGGGTAAAATAGAGATGTGCTAAACCGTGAAAGAGCCCCCTCCTTTTTTTTTTTTTACTCTTTATTACACGTATTTTCCCCTTTTATTTTTTTTTTACTTTCTTTCTTTTTTTTTCCATCCCCTTTTTTTTTTTTTCTTCCACCACCATTTTATTTTATTCTATTCTAGTCTATAGGTCTCCTAGTTTTCTTTTCTATTTTCATTTGTATTTTGTATTTTGTATTTTATTATGTAAGCGTCGGTGGAGAATCTATACTTTTTAACAAAATCTTAGATTAACTATTAGTGTGCCTGTCAAGTCCTATTGCGAAGGAAGCAAAAAAGAACTGCTAGAAACCAACAACATAAAATATAGAGAAGGCACAGACTACTTAGCAGGCTCCTCCCTCCTACCCATACTCAGCAGAAACTCATCTGCAGCCTGCACTGATCTTATGTTATGCATAGTATTCTTGTACATAACTCTTAATGCTGCCGGAAATACTAACTGAGCAACGGCCCCCATGATTTCTGAAGGCTTCCAACCTCTTCCCAGATCCCATTGTTTATCTAGTGTGATTCTGGATAAATCCGATCTGATCTGAAAATTGAACCCCTTTGCGTTCACCACCTTCTGTTTCAGCGCAATGTTCAAAATAGTTTCTTTGACAGAGTAAGTGAGAAAATTAACCAAAACCTTCCTAGGTTTTACTCTCTGGGGATTCCTTCGGAAAGGCTCTCTATGAATGCGCTGAATATCTAAGGCTATTTCTTGTTCAGTCAAGTCTAACCGCAGTGCTTCCTTTAACAAAGAGACCACAAATTGCTTGATGTCTGATCCCTCTTTCTCCTCTGGTATATTCAAAATGCGCAAATTATTCCTCCGGGCATGGTTTTCTAAGATCTCCATCCTATCAGACAAACTCTGATTCTCTTGCCTAATATTCACTATTTCCGCTTTTGTAGCGCCCAGATTAGAGTTCACTTCTGTGACAGAATCTTCCAGAACTTCTGTCCTGGTGGTGAGAGCACCCAGCTTACTATCCAGAGATTGACAAAAGCATCGGATGTCGGCTTGGTTTGAAGCAGAGGTCTCAAAGCCCTTTTTAATGTCTGCGGCCAAAGTTGAAAACATTGCCTGAAAGGAAGCCTGGAATGTGGTGACCAAGTCAGTATTCGAAACATGAGTTGCATCATTGGCAATGCCAGAGTCTCCCCCAGCCCTTACATATGCCGTTGGACCTGCATCTTGAATAACTGACTGCAAACTCAATCCAGATGCAACACTAGGAGGGGCAAGAGGTAATGGGGGAGCTAGTGGAGGGGCCAGAACCAAGGAGGAAGACACTGGCAACACCAACTCACACGGCGTATGACGAACCTCTAAATCAACTTGACCTATCTCTCCAGACATTAGAGAGATCCCTGGATCCAAACTACTGTCATTACCATTCTTGCCCTTATCATTGTTGCTAACAATATTACTCTTAACAATGGCGCAAATGCTATTATCGTTGGACACCTCCACACCATCTAGTGTGGGATCAAAAATAGAATCATCCGTGCTCACCGTGCTCGCCGTATTCTCCATGGGTAACCTTTTTTCAGTTTTGTTAATGGACATCCGTGCTTCCGAGATAGAATCCCCTACCTCCTGTGACGTGGGGGGGGGGGAGTTATTACCCAACAAAACCAATTGAGGCACCACTTTAAAGTAGGAGCGCAGTGAGGGAGTTATTCTAGATGTAGTAGTGGAACCTTTCGATTTGGCTTTTTTTGCTAACTTAGAGGTATATGCCCACTTCGCTTTAACCTGACCTGTTAGATACGTTGACAATTTTTTATTGTCAGCAGCCCCAGAATTGGTGTTAATATTAGAGTAAGCGCTATTGACAGTGGTTGGATCTTTCACATCACTTGTATCACTTGTATTTACGCCCTTAAGTTCCAGGTTTTGGGCTAAAGACCCTTTTAGAGGCTCAATGTCATTGTTGTTACCCTTTTTATCAGTGATTACAGATTTCCCTTTTCCTCTTGCACACCCTCTCCCCCTCCCTCTTCCTCTGCCTCTCCGGGTGGCCTCCCCAGCAGATACTGATATTGGTATGCCAGCAGATTTCGAACTTTCCACTCCACCACCACCACTACTACTACTTCCCTCAGCCCTGTATCCCCTGTTACCACCGGTAATGCTCTCGTTATTCTCGCTGTGGTGCTCGCTGAGGAGCTTGCGTTGACATCGCTTCTGGGCTTGAGACTGCTCCTCCTCCAAAATCTCTCCCTCCTCACGCTGCTCCACCTGTGCCGTAGCTGTAGCCGAAATACGCCGCTCGAGCAGAGCACCACGAATGTGGTGGCCTCTCCTGAGCTCCAGGGCGGCCAGCGACCAGATCCACCCCCCGCTGAAGAGAGTGGGGATTTCTGCACCCGCCGACTTACTGCTGCGGGACACACAGGCTCCTGAGCACACTCGCCCGGTTCCACCGCCGCCACAGATGCTGCAGTCTTCAGAGGCTCCTCCCCCAAACACATGGAGATCAGTAGTTTGGCGAGGAAACGCCGCCGCCGCCGCTCAAAAAGCAGAAAAACTACCGCTGCGGCCCGTTCAAATCACAATCCCACTAAGCGGGATAGCGGAGCACCACACTGAGGTGCCGGGTTTTTAGAGACCCGGTGGTGCCAGGGGACCACACCCGAAGACCTCTAGGTTCTCCCTGTTCTGGACTTACAGAAACACAGAGTCTTCTAGATGAAGTCAGTGATCGAGTTTTATTGGCTGCAACCAAGTAACATGCGTCCTAGAAGTACGACAACACGGGCCGTAAGTTCTCAGGAGACTGTTCGTTTTTACAGAACCAGACTTCTCCTTATATACATAAATAACAGCTGCAGGCAAGAATTCTTAAGTTTACGATATGGCAATACAAATATTTCCACAATAATACAAAGAGCGAAGTCACGCTGGTCAGCACATATTTCAGATGTCCAGTTTGTGATGGATTACCCCGCCAAATCCAGAACTCCCATCAGATATCGATGAAATGCCAATAAGGTCGAGCACCCTCCCATCATAAAACAGGTCATAAACAAGAATCATGGACAGGTGTGTGTGTGTGCATGAAAACAGGGTCTGTATGTAGTGAAGGGTTTATGACATGTTGTGCCTTGATGGTATCTGGCTCGGCCACTGGGCGAGGAGCTGCCCAAACAGGCTTGGCTGGAGGCAGTGGAGTCAGCTTGGCCAGGTCATGGGGAAGTCAGCTACAGTGGACGTGTCCTTTCAGATCAAACTTGGTTTTAATCAATTGACTATATGAGGGCAAGTCATAAGATGGATGCCGTTTACAAAATGTAGTCTGCGGGTTCGAGACGCAAATCAAGATTTGAGGGTGTTAGCATCATTTAATCATGACGCAAATGCATAGAGATGATGACCTAATCGTTACCGGTTCGTAGATACCAAATTCGTCATGATACGACGATATTTTATAACACGAGTGTTGGACCCCGAGGCTGGTGGGACGGAAGGGTCCAGAATTGCAGTACCACAGACCCTCCTTTTGCCCTCATATTAGGCAATAACTCGCGCTAGTCAGAGTCCAAATCTGTATTGATGAATTCATGGAGATGCTGCTGTAGCATCATTCTGTTGCTCAGTTCGTCCCTTGACACAGGCTTCCTTACACATGAAGTGGCGCAGAGGCCACATATTGCAGGAGCGCACTGTACAAACAGGCAGAACATAAACAGAACGGCTAAGATCATCCCAATGAAGATCAGAGTTTTCCATCCCCAGGCAGAGATCAGTTCCCAGAACCACCCTAGCAGAGACCAATCCCCTTTCTCTGTGTGAAGGGAATCAGAGATTTTGTGTAATTTGGAGATGGCCTGGTACACTGTCGGAGCATTATCGGGGATGAAAATGCAGCAACTAGATTGGATCACTCGACATACACCACCACAGTCTGCAAGTATGACATCCAGGGCAACCCGGTTTTGAAGGGTCATAAGTCGATCCGACTGAAGCTCAGCTGTGAAGTTGCCAAGGGCACCGGCCGTTTCAGTCACGGCGGACTCAACTATTCTCGTTAATTGGCGAATGTTCCTGCTGTTCACCATAGGCCCCCAAAATGGCAGAAAACCCTTTGCGAAGTCTCCAAATTCTTGACCCGCAGTGTCGTCTTGACTCACGACACCCCTAACTGTCCTTGTCCGGTGGTAATCTGCCCCGGCCGTGTAGGTGGGTGGCAGCAGAAACGAGATAAAACATGTGCCCGAGAAGCCAGAGGGCAACCATGTGTAGGCTTTGTCATGGCAGACAAAATAGGTGCCTTTAGCCGCCAAGAATGGAGGGGAAGTTCGGGAGGCAAACACATATGTTTCTGTGCATACGCTTTTCCCCAACTGAGCTTTGGGATTCCTGCCAATACCTTGCAGACATAAGTGACCACGGTGGGGTACTACCCAGACTGGGGAGGATTTCTTTGATTTCTGGTTCTCACTCAGAGAAATCCCATACTTGGAGATGTTCCATCTACTGTATGGTGTAAGCTCATCTTTGGGAGTGGCTCTAACTGTGTCGATGTCTCTACTCATATTTCAGATTCCTGCCACTAGCGCCTTATTGTTTAAGTTTTCCCCTCGAACGTATGGTTCAAGGGAAAACAGGAACATGGTCTGGAAAGCCCACAGAGAACCGAAGTAACTAAATGGCAGGACAAAGTAAGGGATGCCCTTATCTGTAGTGTGTGGCATGAGTCCGCATATCCAACAGTTCGTAGTGTTCATCACAGATTGGTGCTGGTGGAGGAGTTGGACAAATGTGTTGTTTACGAATTCTAGTCTTCTGGCAGACTCGTGTTCAGGTAGTGGGTGAAAGGAGTGTGTGGGAACAGTAGGAGGAGGTGTGAGCTGGGTGTTGTGTATGAATGGAACTCGGAAGATGGACAGAGCATAGCCAGTCAAAAACATTATTATACTACACAACATTGAGATGCTCAATACTAGAAATCATCTTCTTGCCATTACAATACATATTTTCTTTTCAAAGTTCATGTGTCTAGCAGGTCTCTCTACCCTCGGAAACTCCATCCTCTGGTTGCTGCCCGCGGTGGGAGGTTGCATCTGCCAAGATGTGCGCTCTGACCAGTCCGGGGTGATTCCCTCAGACTGACCAGAACCGTTGACCTAGACGTCCCCGGCTGCACTCCTCAGACTTCAACCGCGGCCTTAGCAGCAGAACCGGATGGCGGTTCGAAAATCAAAAATGCGCTAGTTTCCTGGGAGAGAGAGCTGTGGAATCAAAAATAGTTCATGGGAAAAGGGAAGATCGCACGAATTCGGGTATGTCAGTTCCTTGGTCTTGGCCTCAGATTATATCGTTCTTTTCCAGGCACGGTGTGATCTTCAAACAGTGTTTCAGGTTCTGTAGTATCCAACTGCATCGACGGAGGCACAGATCCTTGCAAGATACAATCGCTCTCTTTGTCAGTACCAGTTCCTTTTAATCGTGCATCGCTGAAGGGGATGAAACGTTGTACAAACTCAGTCTCGGAGTCAGCGACTCCTTGCTGGACCCATCGGTCGTATGGAAGGGGCAACGGGACCCTTTTGCAGTGGGCGCCGTGCACCCAATGTTTCTTTCCGTTGACACGTACTGCAGAGCGGGTAGACAGTAAAACCTGGAAAGGTCCGGTCCAGCGAGGCTCCTCGTTCTTTGCTCGTCTGAAGTTGCGGATCAGGATCCAAGAGCCAGGTTCGATAGTGTGGCCTGGATCATCAGATGCCGGTGGAGAGGAGCTGTGGACCTGTTGATGTAAAGCATGCAGTTTAGTTGTCAATTCGTGCAAATAGTCAAACAGTACAGGGTGCTCGATTTCACTGAGCTTTCTTGGCCTCGGTACTCCCCATATATTTGCTGGGCGCCCGAACACGATCTCGTGTGGGCTAAGTCCCAGTCTAGAATGGACAATCATCCTGGTAGACAGGAGTGCCAAAGGCAGGGCGTCTGGCCACTTGAGACCTGTGCTGGCTTGGATTTTGGCCAGTTTCAATTTTAACGTGCCATTATAGCACTCTACCAGGCCTGCCGACTGGGGGTGGTTTGCAGCATGAAACTTCTGGCGGATGCCTAGACACTCACACACTCTCTTCATTACTCGTCCCACAAATTCACTTCCATTATCACTCCAGACAATCCTAGGCATGCCGAATCTAGGGAGGATTTCTTTGACAAGGGCTTTGGCAGTTGAAAATGCAGTGTTGTTCTTAAGGGGGTACGCTTCTACCCACCTGGAGAAAGCGCAAACGACAACAAGGACATATTTTAGGTTATTGCACCTCTCCATGTGAATGAAGTCGAGTTGCAAGACCTCGAACGGATACGTTGGAGGTGCAAAATGACCAGCTGGGGTTGGGGTTCCTCTACCGGGATTGTGCTTCAAACATATCATACAATTTCTGATCAGATTCTCTGCACATTTTGGGATACCACTATTCTGCCATACCGGGGCCAACAACTTACATATTCCTTTCACACTGACGTGTGCCATTCCATGGGCCATCGTTACCACTGCGAGCACATAAGCATCCGGTAACAACCATCGCTGATGTTCTGACAGTTCGACCCAACAACCATTCGCGTCTAACCTACCCTTGCTTTCTCTCCATTCATTCACCTCTTTCTCAGTCGCGTCAGCTTGTATGGACTTCACACTTTCGATGGTGTCCTCACACATACCCACATCAGGGGTCCATCTAGCAGGACCTACGACATACATCCGACTCATTGTGTTCCTTGCAGTCTCTTTCGCGACTTCATCGGCAAATGCATTCCCTCGACCAACATCATCTCGGATCTTTCTATGCGCGCTACACTTCACGATCGCAACCTGTAGGGGCAAGGTCAGTGACTCGAGAAGGTCGTGTACTAGCTGGCCGTGTTGAATCTTTGCACCATGCGACGTCAGGAACCCACGTTCACGCCACAATCTTCCAAAACTGTGGGCTACGCCAAAGGCGTACTGACTATCAGTGTACACATTTACTCGTTTTCCTTTTGCCAACACGCACGCTCTTGTGAGTGCGACTAACTCTGCTGCTTGCGCAGAATTGTGGGGGATGCGAGCTGTTTCTACAATCGTGTGTAATGTTGTCACAGCATATGCTGCAGTCGTATCACCATTCGGCAACTTGAAACATGAACCATCAACCCATAAATTATCGTTACATTCAGAGAGAGGAGTGTCCTGTAAGTCCACTCTCCCTTTTGTCTCTTCCTCTGTCCTAAAACAGCAATCATGTTTATCGACCTCATCTGTCTTTGCTGGAACAGGTAATAACGTAGCGGGGTTGAGTGTGTCACACCTTTTTATGTGAATGTGACTTGCTAACAGGGTCAATTCATAGCTGGACAGTCGAGCACTAGTCAGATGTTGTGTCTTTGTTCTGTTTAGTAAAATATCTACTGCATGTGGGACCATTACGGTCAGGGTATTATTCATGACTAACCCAGCGGACTGTCGAATACAGACAGCCGCTGCGGCAGTGGCCCTCAAGCAACTCGGTAATGCCTTAGCTACGGGGTCTAGAGTCGCGGAGAAATATGCACATGGGCGTTGTTTGTCCCCAAAGTGCTGCGTCAAGACTGATAATGCGCAACCTTCCTTCTCGTGGACGTATAATGTAAACGGCCTGCTGTAGTCGGGGTTGCCCAACACAGGAGCCGAACATAATGCCTCACGCAACTCACGGAAACTCGCCTGACAATCTTCAGACCAAGGCAAAGGATTGGGTGTGTCTTTACGCATTAATGCCAACAAAGGCTTGGCCAACAGTGAGAAGTTCGGTATCCATTGTCTACAATACGATGTAATGCCCAAGAAGGCACGCACTTCTCTTTGTGTCCTTGGGACACTCAGTTCTGCAATCGCCTGTATTCTTTCTGGGGTCAGTCTCCTTCCCTCCTTCGATAAGATGTGACCTAAGTAGGTTACTTCTTGTCGGCAAAATTGTAGTTTGGAAAGCGAGACTTTGTGCTTCATGTCACATAAATGACGCAACAATGACAACGTGGCTTGATTGCAGATTTCTTCAGTATCTGCAGCGATCAGTAGATAATCTACATACTGGATCAGAGTCGCGCCACCAGGTAGAATAATCGTATCTAGTTGTGTTTTTAGAGCTTGACTGAATATCGATGGGCTCTCACAGTAGCCCTGAGGAGCGTGTTTAAAGCGGAAGCTTCGTCCTCCTAGATTGAAGCCGAAGATATCTCTGCTCTCCTCGGCAATTGGGATGCTGAAGAAAGCATTCTTCAGGTCAATCACCGAAAACCAATTGGCTGAGACTGGAACCATTGTCAATAAGGCAGTAATGTCGGGAACGACTGGAAACTGCGGTACAACGATCTTATTCACTTCCCTGAGATCAATCACAAATCGGTACACAGGGGGCTGTGAAGGATCGGTACGCTTTAAGACAGGCAAAACAGGACTGTTGCAAATGTTGCCTGTAGTCTCTTCGATGACATCTTTCGCAATCAAATCGTAGACGATCGCTAACAAAGCCTTTTCACATTTGTTTGATATTCTATATTGGGGAATACGTGGCAACCTAACATTAGCTTTTAATGTTATGACATACGGTGCTATCTCTAAGTGACCCACATCATTAGAACCATTCGCCCAAAGTACATCTGGGAGGGATGACAACTCAGTCGGAATCCTTTCTTTTGACAAATACATCGGGGAAATCACTCTCTTACCAAGCGTAAGTTGTACTCCCGAAGGAGAACAGTACAAGGTCGCATATAGTCTCTTCAGTAAATCCAAACCTAACAAATTTTCGCCACAACCTGTGGTAAGAATGAGGGGTGCTTCTAATTCGCATGGGCCAACAGAAAGGGGCATAGGGCTGGAGATCGGGTTTCTAACAGGGGCACCAGAAAAACCTACTGAAACATTCATTTCGCCAGACAAAGGTGCGCCAGGAAGTTTTGAGTGCATAATTGAACTTTTTGTAGCACCAGTATCCAGCAGAAATGGCTCCGACACTCCGGATGTAATCACCTCGACATAAGGTCCATTCTGATCTACTGGAACTGAAACAACTCCCTCTCTTTGTCCATGGCTGTCCTAGCAACTATTACCCTCATTCTCGTTTTCTGCGTAATAGTCATCTGCATAGTACTGAGCTGACCTGGAAGACGCATTATTCTGTTGGTCAAAGCTATTCATAGAATTCTGGGGCGGAAAAGAATTGGTGTTCTGGGGGAAATTTCCACGGCCCCTACCTCTAGGAGCCTGTTGAACACCTCTACCTCTTGCGCCGGAAACACCGCTTAAGCGCCGTGCAAGAGCTTGACAATTACTTTTGAAATGACCCTCTTCCTTGCAATATGCACATTGATTCGGGCCATACGGAGAACGCTGGTGGGAAAACTCGTTCCCTTGCGCGTTTCTCGAATACTGCTGTGGTTGCTGGTAATTGGGCTGACTAGGAGTGCGAGGCGGATACGCTTGCTGGAGAAGAACTTTAGTTTTTAGTTCCTTAGTCTTCTTCTCTGTCTTATCTTACTCGTCTTTGTGCCTATTTTCGTAGTACTGGGCTGTGGCTAAAATCTGTGCTGACGTGGAGACAGCCCAAGCACTCTCTGAATCTTTCAATTTATTGCACAGTTCAGGAAGCAGATTATGTACAAATTTGTCTACAAACAATCTCTGGCCACCCTCGGTAGCCATGTCCTGACCACTGTGATCGGTGAAAGTCTCCTCAAATCTCGTGAAAAAGTCAGACACATTCTCATCCTTCTTCTGCTTGCACGCAGATAGCTTGTTCCAATTTACACGTAATTCAGGCATTAACGTTTTCATGTACGCGATAATCCTACCGGGAAAGTCTGCTATTAAGGGCTCGGGTTTAGAACCACCAATTTGTCTAGAATCAGTAGCAGTAATATTAGCCCATGAGTCACCTAGTTCTTGATCGTGATCTGCATGACGAATTTTACTCCATAAAGGATGCGGAACAACATTCCCAAACAACATGTCTATATCTGCTAAATTCATTATACATGAGCTGGCAGTCTGTGACAACTCCTTGTAATATCCTGCTGGGTTTTTACGTGGATCAGGCAATGTCTGTTTGAGTGCTAGAACTTCTGATCTTTTCCAGGGGACATGTACCCATACTCGCTGGAAATGCGGTGGAACAGGTGGTTGTGCATTCGCATCACCTTCCCTCCATACTGGAGGAACCTCTCTCATGGGGTACTGTCGCGCCTTTTTCCTACCAGACACATCATCCTCATCGAATGATCTAGAGCTGTTTCCCTGACTCCTATAAGATAACAACAGATCCATTGCTTTTTCAACATCGGCACCTACAATCATGCCTTCGTAAAATTTGAATCGCATGCGGGCTAGTTCCTGCATTCTGCGTTTTGGGTCATTGTCTCGTAAATCTTCCCAAAGGTACACGCACATCTCCTCAAATACATATCTCTGAGTGGACGGATCCGACTGACTGAAAACTTTCATGACAGACTGAACATCATACCTTACAGTATCAGTAACCCATTTGCGTGCTAACTCGTGCAGCACTTCTCTCTCCTCGTAGTCGGGTAGTTGACTACGCAACTGTCTACGTTCTGTTTTAGGGGTCGTTTTAGGCGACCCGAAGAAAGGCGAGAATAGACCAGTGACAGTACTTGTCACTCTCTGTCTGACAGAAGGAGAAGCTTGCGGCGAGGCAGATGCGCCAGGAAAGACAGGCTGATGTAAAGAGGAATTTGAGGCAACAGCAGAGGAAGTTGAAGCAATAGCAGACGTAGTATCATAGTTAATAGTTGGAGCGGTAGGCAAAGTTGTAGAAGTAGATGGAGTGTGGAGCAAAGGCGGCGGCCCTTGAGAAGGCTGCGCCGGAGAAGTAGGAACCAGCTGAAGAGGAGCTGGTGCTTGTGCAAGAGCTGCTTTTCGTGCGCCAGGGCGCGGTATAACAATACGTCTCGGGGGTCCCACAATACTTGATGTATATGGGGGCGGTGAGTTCTATAAATGGGACATTAATGGATCTCTCTCGGATGTTCCCTTTGAGTCTTGTCCCCCATGTGGTAACATCGGGTAGCATTTATTTATTGCTAGTTTCTTGCTTCTGAGCATTTGTTCACTTTCCTGCTCTTCCTCATTATCTCTGTATGCGATGGCAGCTTGTACCATTGACATACCTCTTTTGTTTTTCTTTGCTAATTTTATTTCTTTCTGTTTGGCTTCTTTGCGCCATAAGCGAAAAGAGTCAAACATCGCCGGCCGGGCTTTCTTCTTGAACAATTTGACCTCGAGGTTGTCTAATATTTCTGAGTCAAAACTACCATGTTGGGGCCATTTTAAAACACCGTCCTTGCGGGTGTATTTTATCCATACCTCATTATACGCGATAGGACCTACTCCGTGCTTTATATATAACTCATATGTTGGAGTTCCAATCGGAGGAACCAGACACGAATCCTCTAATCGGGAGTCCTTACTACAACCAAGACAAAACAAGTTTCCAAGTCTGCTGAGACCAGGCATCTTCGCTTCACTAGTCTAGCTTCAAACTTCAAGGGATTATCTAATTACGATATTTTCGTGAATACACGAATCCCTCGGTTTTGGTGCTTGCAAGTACCAATACAAACCGTATCACTGGGATACCAAGACTAAGAACCAAACTGAGAACCAAACTAAGAACCAAACTAAGAACTGGGAGACGCTCCACTTATACTTAACTGAATATTGAAGATCGGTGACGTCACTAGAAGACTCGGCTATCGTTTCGCTCTACCAAGGATCACTGGGTCCAAAACAGGGCGATAGTCAGGGCAGCAGTCCTTCGTAGCCGTCGGGACGCGGGGAACCTCGCAGCAAAGACCTTCGGAACCACGTCGACATGCAGGGGTCGCTGAAGTGGCTGGCCGTCCTCCGGAATTTTCACACGAAGCTCCTCACGAACATCTGGCTTGGACCGTCACCGCTTGATATCGCCTCGAGTTGGGCGCCAACTGAGGTGCCGGGTTTTTAGAGACCCGGTGGTGCCAGGGGACCACACCCGAAGACCTCTAGGTTCTCCCTGTTCTGGACTTACAGAAACACAGAGTCTTCTAGATGAAGTCAGTGATCGAGTTTTATTGGCTGCAACCAAGTAACATGCGTCCTAGAAGTACGACAACACGGGCCGTAAGTTCTCAGGAGACTGTTAGTTTTTACAGAACCAGACTTCTCCTTGTATACATAAATAACAGCTGCAGGCAAGAATTCTTAAGTTTACGATATGGCAATACAAATATTTCCACAATAATACAAAGAGCGAAGTCACGCTGGTCAGCACATATTTCAGATGTCCAGTTTGTGATGGATTACCCCGCCAAATCCAGAACTCCCATCAGATATCGATGAAATGCCAATAAGGTCGAGCACCCTCCCATCATAAAACAGGTCATAAACAAGAATCATGGACAGGTGTGTGTGTGTGCATGAAAACAGGGTCTGTATGTAGTGAAGGGTTTATGACATGTTGTGCCTTGATGGTATCTGGCTCGGCCACTGGGCGAGGAGCTGCCCAAACAGGCTTGGCTGGAGGCAGTGGCGTCAGCTCGGCCAGGTCATGGGGAAGTCAGCTACAGTGGACGTGTCCTTTCAGATCAAACTCGGTTTTAATCAATTGACTATATGAGGGCAAGTCATAAGATGGATGCCGTTTACAAAATGGAGTCTGCGGGTTCGAGACGCAAATCAAGATTTGAGGGTGTTAGCATCATTTAATTATGACGCAAATGCATAGAGATGATGACCTAATCGTTACCGGTTCGTAGATACCAAATTTGTCATGATACGACGATATTTTATAACACGAGTGTTGGACCCCGAGGCTGGTGGGACGGAAGGGTCCAGAATTGCAGTACCACAACACTGCAGAGAGAAGTGCGAGTTAATCGCAAGAGAGGTACGGAATTCGGTCCCCGGTTTCAGCAGACACAGGAGCCCATACGCAAAGCGCTGCCGCGGCTCAACCAGCCGCCGCCATGTTTCCCTTGCCTCTGAGGATTGTTACATTTAATGTTAAAATACATTTTACAAATACATTTAAAATATCCTATATATATATATATACCTAATATTCATAAATAATTATTTTATTAACTTGTAAATTGTTAAAAACATTTTATAAATTATAAATACATATATACACACAAAAATAATATAAATAAAAATATATATAACACATTAAAAAACTACAATATTTTTAATGTTTTTAAAATAAATTATACACAACATTAACTAAAACAATACAGAAAAATATTGGATAGCGGAGGGAAAAAAATTACTAATCCCGCTCCAAAGAGTGCAACAGTAGGGAAAGTGTTGGATAGCATGGAGGTAAAAATTACTATTCCCACTCCAGTGCTTGCAACAGTAGGGAAAGTGTTGGATAGCGTAGGGGTAAAAATTACTATTCCAACTCCAGAGACTGCAACAGTAGGGAAAGTGTTAGATAGCGTAGGGGTAAAAATTACTATTCCCACTCCAGAGAGTGCAACAGTAGGGAAAGTGTTGGATAGCAAAAGGGTTAAAATTACTAATCCCACTCCACTGAGTGCAACAGTAGGGAAAGTGTCGGATATAGTAGGGTTAAAAATTACTATTCCAACTCCAGAGAGTGCAACAGTAGAGAAAATGTTGGATAGCGTAGGGGTAAAAATTAACTATTCCCACTCCAAAGTGTGCAACAGTAGGGAAAGTGTTGGATAGCGTATGGGTTATAATTGCTATTCCAACTCCAGAGAGGGCAACAGAAGGGAAAGTGTTGGATAGCGTAGGGGTAAAAATTACTATTCCCACTCCAGAGAGTGCAACAGTAGGGAAAGTGCTGGATAGCATAGGGGTTCAAAATAACATACTTATCAATTAAATATTTTTATTAAATAATGATTTATTAACAATAAATTAATTATAAATACCAATAAATTAAAATTAATATTGACTTTAATAACATTAAATTGCTTCCCACCCGAATCCCCAATAAACACACAACCCACTCCGCATAAAATGTAACACAATTAATATTACGAATTAATAAAAATGTATTAACAATGAATTAACAATAAATTAATTATCCATACTAATAAATGATAAATAATAAAATATAATTACCAATTAATAATTAATTATCAATGCCAATTAATACCCTATTCCCCTATAAATACACAACCCGCTTCAATAAAAATTAACACAATTAATATAATTATCAATTATTCAATTAATAAAAATTAATTACCAATTCATAATTAACAGTAAATTAATTATCAATACCAATAAATAAAAATTAATAATTACTTAATTACAATTAAATTACTTCCCACTCTATTCCCCTATAAGCCCACCTCCCGCTACGATACTACGATACTAAAACACAAAATTTACTTTAGAAAAAATTACTAACTTCTAAACAATTAATACATATATTAAAAAAAATACAAAACATAAAACATGTGGAACACATACATATAAAAAATATACTCAAATACATAACACTAACATAAACATCGATATTATTAACATCGATATTTTTGCTATCGATATTACTAACTTCGATATTAACAAAAATTATATTTCTTACCTTCAGGTCGAAATTCTGGTCACCGATATGCTTGATGTCGATATTCTGTCCCTGCAATATTTAAAACTTGTATTAATGTAGGTCGAAATAAAAAACTCGATATTATGTTTGTGCACCCTATCAAACACACACCATTAATCAATAAGGCTCTTGTTTGCAACATCACAGCTTGTTCTCATTCTCCGGAGCCAATCATATTACTCCAGACTCTGGGAGCAGGCAAACTTCCCTCTTTCTCTGGGCAACACAATGGTCCATGCATGGCTATGTCCTTGGATTGTTACATTGGACAGACTGTCAGGTACAGTCTGCTCTCTCCGTGAGCCCATCTCTCATCCTGACGTTATCTTCTTTTTTCACTGAGAACCCCACTATCAGTTGCCTAATACTAACAATATACTATTCACAAGCTAACATGCGTCTGGGGGAATAAAAAACATCTAGTGGAAAAGCACATCACATGCAAAACAAATGAAAGTGAAATGTGTAGGCCTCCTAGGCTTGAACATGTTAAATACAATATTCAAAGTGGCAATAAAAATATGGCTTACTTAAGTTACACAGCGCTTTTGGCTGCCTTAAGTGTGGCAGGGTATGCTCAGACGTGAGTCGCTTGCTCACTTTGCCACTGGATTCAAGCAAGCCGGGCAGAAGACGGCTGGAATGCCAGAAACCGGTCCTCAGAAGCTTGTTTCCGGTCCAGGAAAGACATGGCTTGGCAGTTCGGGCTGGACTGTTCCCATGAGGCACAGGGTCAGACTGATTTGCATATCGCCATGTCTGAACTGGGGTGGCAGAGTGGGCTAAAGAACGGTGATGGATTAAACCCAGATCTTTTGACTGGGTGTGAGTGTTTGATTGATTCAGATTATCCGTCCATCACCACCCCCTTTGGTACCGCTTTTGGCCGCCTTAAGTGTGGCAGGGCATGTTCAGACGTGAGTCCCTTGCTCACTTTGCCACTGGATTCAAGCAAGCCGGGCTGAAGACGGCTGGAATGCCAGAAACCGGTCCTCGGAAGCTTGTTTCCGGTCCAGGGAAGACATGGCTTGGCAGTTCGGGCTGGACTGTTCCCATGAGGCACAGGGTCAGACTGATTTGCATATAGCCATGTCTGAACTGGGGTGGCAGAGTGGGCTAAAGAACGGTGATGGATTAAACCCAGATCTTTTGACTGGGTGTGAGTGTTTGATTGATTCAGATGCTCCCTCCATCACCACCCCCTTTTGTACCGCTTTTGGCCGCCTTAAGTGTGACAGGGTATGCTCAGACGTGAGTCCCTTGCTCACTTTGCCACTGGATTCAAGCAAGCCGGGCTGAAGACGGCTGTAATGCCAGAAACCGGTCCTCGGAAGCTTGTTTCTGGTCCAGGGAAGGCATGGCTTGGCAGTTCGGGCTGGACTGTTTCCATGAGGCACAGGGTCAGACTGATTTGCATATAGCCATGTCTGAACTGGGGTGGCAGAGTGGGCTAAAGAATGGTGATGGATCAAACCCAGATCTTTTGACTGGGTGTGAGTGTTTGATTGGTTCAGATGCTACGTCCATCACCACCCCCTTTTGTACCACAATACCAAGAAGGCATGTCGTGCACTTCCATGCACAACGTGGCAAGCACTGTACAGTGCCTGCCATGCCAAGAAGGTAAATTGTGCACTTCCATGCACAACATGGCAGGCACCGCACGGTGCCTGCCATGTTGTGCATGGAACTGCAGGGGGGTACTATAGGTACCCCCATGTGCACACCCTACCCCCCAGAATCACTGGGGGCCCGCTACGGGCCCCCAATGCCAAAAACCGCATCCTTTTCCGTGGCGGCAGGCATGTCCCCGCCATTATGCTAATTTTAGCAGCTTTTCCGCCGGGTCGACTCTTCGACCGGGCGGAAAACTGGCAGACGGTCTTTCCGTCCGCCGGGGTCCCCCCCGCCATGGTAATGTGGCGGGAGGAAATGCAGAGCGGGCGGTGGTTTTTAGCGGGCGGATCAGCACTGCCATACAGGCGGTGGCGATCCGTCCGTTAACCTAATGGACCCCAAAGTGTTTTGTGCTCTCTTATCTCACTCTCCACTAACAAGAGCAATGGCATCAACAACTTAATCTGATAGATTCTTCCAGCCGCAGAGTCCTTACCTTTGACTTTCCCAACTGTCAAATTGGATCTGGAAGATTACTCGTGAGCAGTACCCCGGTGTACCGGGTGGTGGTGTCATTCAGCTCCGTGTGCATCATCGGCAGCGACCACACCGGAAGTGATGTCAGTGCCAACCAGGTGCACTGCTGATGTCAGTTCTTTTCTTTCTGCGCTAGCCAGCACTGATACAGAAAAGAGCTACCCCCTCAGTCACTGTTTGACTTGATTTTTTCCACATATTGTCACGTGTTTTTTTTAGGTTTGTCTCCCTGGTGTGCAATTGGGTCATCTAGAAAACCAGGATTCAAGCCCTGTGTAGTCTGTCATCGGCTGATGTGGGTGACAAACTCACAATTTGTGTGCCTGTGGTGTCTGTGGTGGGACCACAACCTTAAATTGTGCTCCGATTGCCGTGCCAAGAATCCGAAGGTGAGGCGATAGGGGTCCCTCAAGCTCACGGAGGCCCGTCACTCAAGGTACCGGTCTGGAGGAAGGTCCCGGGAGTAGTCACGGAGCCTGAGGTAGTCGTCCTAATCCAATTTGTATCAACTTGACCATCCGGGATGCCGGTCCCAATGCTTCTGGTGCTGTCAGGTGCCCACAAGTGGTGCCATCCCCATCCTTATCTCCTACTCTGATACGGAGCCGATTGGGTGTTGCTCGATGCAGACTATGGCGCTGACAGGAGACTTGCCTCCTAGTTCATAGCCTAAGCCCTATTCCTTACGGTTAGGAGTCGGAGAAGAATGGGCGGGGATACTGGACCCTGGAGAATACCAGCCATCTGAGAAAGACCCAAGCATGGACTTGGGTGAGGAACTTAGTGAAGCCAATGGACTGGATACCTCTCCAGATACTGGTATCCTCTTTCCCCTTACATTGGTTACAGAGGAGGGGGCCTCCTACGTAATGGTAGTGCGGAGGGCGGCTGAGGTCCTTGACCTTCAGTTAGCCTCGTTGATAGTCAATACTAACATCTTGACTGAGGTGCTGCAACCGGTAGTCGCTACATCCAAACCACAACTCCTGATTTAATGTTCACTATCCGCTGTGTACTGATCCGACTTACTGGGTAGAGCGGTTTCATCGATGGTGGCCCTGAGGCACCACACCTGGTTGAGGAATACTGGCTTTGTGGGGGATGTCCATGCATCCCTTACGGACATGCTCTTCGATGGCACCTGTCTCTTCGGAGACCAGGTGGATTCGAGGCGGGTGTGCTTCAAGGACAGTCTGGCTACGGCCAAGTCCTTGGGATTTTCTATGGCCCCTCATCACCCCCTATCTGCCTTTGGTTCCTTTCATGTCTACGGATGGGGCTTCCAAGTACGCCAGTTCCATTACAGTCACCGAGCTGCACATACTCCACGGCCTCTGTATGGCCAAAGGGGCAGTACCCACAGACCTCGTGGTTCGGGTAGCCAGCAGTCTGGTCAATGCACCACTCCCTGGCAGCTGCAGCCTCCAAACCCTCCTAATCTGTTCCCTTACCGCCATGGGCATCAAGTTGGAGACAGGATTCGCCATCACCTGCCCCACTGACAGTGCATTACATCGTATCCCATATAAGCAACTGCTGCCGTCTTAATTTCCAAAAGGATTTCAAGCCTTTCCTAGTGAAGAGGAACAAAGCAGTGAAACGGGTTCCAAGGGAGTAAGTTGGTCTTCCTCTGCTTAATTTTTGGGCGATGGGGTATCCAAAGATATTGGGGTAGACGCCTCACTCACTTATCGTGACATGCTTCATCATAGGTGTCTATCCACACCCAGGTAAGATGGTACTACCTGGGTGAACTCAACCAAAGGTGTTATGGGAGTTTTTATATACAGCAAGTACTGGTCATGCAGGGAGCCAGATGAGTGAAAGTAAAAATACCTTCAGGTATACCCAAAAAATATGTTTATTAGGAGGGTATCTGGGGCATGAATAAAAAAGTCAAACACTTGGGGTTTTCTGAATGTAATTGTTCAGTTATACCCCTTCTAAAGTGCCAACATGTTTCGGCCCGCACTATGAGCCCAATTAGGTCTGGGGCTTTCTTCAGGGCTGATTATCTACTGCTAAGTGTCCCTGCTTTTGGAAAATGCATGCATTCCATACACTAAAATGAGGCCTAATGCACTCACCTGTCTTAACTGTGTCCTCAGTAGATTTTCTGAGGAAAGGAGAGCAAAAAAACAAAATGTAGGGGATGTCAAACCTAGCTAGTATTAAGACAGGCTGCTTCCACCATGATTCCTCCATTTCTATACGCTGGACAATGTTGTCATAATTTTAACAACTATCCTGTGTGATGTGTTACCGTGGGCAAATTCCCTCATAAGTCTACTTAAGTAATGGGGATCTCCGTGCAGCTTAAAAATATTTATTTGATTAATAAACAATGTTGATTTGGTTGATCTTAATCCACACTTTCCACACTTATTTCTTGTTGTGCAACTACACTAGGCCCAGATGTCAAACCTAGGTGTGTGTGTATATATATATATATATATATATATATATAAAAGAAACAGTATACACGCCAGTCTGGCCTGTATATCTGACATCTCATGCTCACCTACTGGGTTTTATTATTTGGCAACATGCGGATCAGGCGGTTGGTGCTGCCTTATAGTCACACACTGTGAGGAAAAAGAAGAGTATATAACATGCATTCTTAACTGATTCAGTGTGGTAGCTTACTGTGCAGAGAAAGCTGCAATAGCCTTGTCCCACATCAATTCATATTGTATAATGTATGCACAGTTTTTAAAATTTTCATTATCATGTAATGTTTCTTTTCCGAATTCCCCTAGTACTTTAAAGTGAGCTCAATAAATTATGTCTGGTGATCACGGTATCAACCCGTTCCTGTGTTGAACTCATTCCCTCTTGGGATGTGGTTCTCAATCGTACTTGGCAGCGTATAGAAATTTACTGTTGTTTGCTCGTGATTAGCATAATGGTTACCACAGGAGTAAAAAACACCCGTCTGTTTGGTTATACCTGTAGGTATTTTTACTATCACACATCTGGTTCCCCGCATGACCAGTACTTGCTTTATATAAGAACTCCCATAGCACCTTTGGTTGAGTCCAACCAAGTAGTACAATCTTACCTGGGTGTGGATTGACACCTTTGATAAAGCATGTCACGATAAGTGAGTGAAGTGTCTACTCCAATATCTTTGGATACCCCATCGCCCAAAGATTAAGCAGAGGGAGACCAACTTACTCCTCTGGGACCCGATTCACCTTTTTCTTCCTCTCCACTAGGAAATGTGGTGGTGAGCCTCAGCAAGGCCTACCAGTGCAAGGGATTCGCCCTTCTCTGCACAGAGTCCTCAGACCAATAGGAAGAAGTTGGTACAGAAACTGAAATAGAAAATACAGAGTTCATTAAACCTCATGAGGTGGAACTACATTCACACAGCACCCTTCGGTAATGTATGAAGTAGCACACTGAATGAAAAGAGCTGGGTTCTTTTATACCCACACAGGGGCTCAAAAGAAGGCGGTACAAGTAACAATGCTGGTTTTAGGTACATATAAGGTCATACAGTGGCTAGTTTCTAGTAAACACATCCTGACAGATATGAATTGACAACAGCTGCAAACTCAACTGAGCATGTGTAAAGCGGAAAAGGCTAAATATATCTCGTCTCTAGGCAGATTTCAAGAGCAGTTAACAGGAAGGTAGGACAGAGCACATGGCGAGCACATGGTAGCACATGGCAAACAAAATGGCTGACAGAAATACAAAATGGATTCCACAAAACGGACAAGATAGTCTCTAAATACAAGATGTCTTCTGCTAATGCTTAACCTAATCACTGCTAAATTACAACAGAAACCCTTTCAGCATTAGCTGAAGACATTCGTTTATCTGGGGTAATCTAGATATGCATCCTGTACATTGATGTTCATCATCTCAGTAATTTCTTTGTTTAACATTTGCTGTGCTATCTGCAATATTTCTATTGGCAGTTGAGGAAATATAAATTTTATGGTCAAGAAATGTTCCCTAACGTGTACCCCACCGTCTCCATGTACAAGCTTAAAGTGCATGTAACTTCCCTCCTGTGCCAGCTATGAAGACGCAAATACATTTGCGTCCAACGTTAATATGTCCTCTTTCAGATCCACCCTGAACGGGTTGAATATTCCGTTTCTAAGTATGCCGTGCCAACGTCTTTATGTAGTGTACTCTACACGTTTTCCAGCCCAGGCGAAGTAGGCCCCGAATTCTGCCACCAAGCCTTTTCCTGCCTTCTGACTCTGAATGCCTCAGCCTGAGCTGCCTCTGTACCCGTGACCTCTGCCTTACTCCCTGTGCGGCTAACGGCGCTTAGCCCAGCCTGCTGCCTGCCAAGACTGTATTCAACCTTCGAATTATCTGTTCCGCTCCTCAGAGATACATTCCTGCCTACTAGTTCAAGTAAACATCTTTCCAGCTGCAGAGCAAAGGGCCCGGCCTCACTGTCTCCGTGCAAGTAATTCATAGCTCCTGTTACCATGGTAGGCCCATGCCCCCCGCATCTCATGCAGACACATAGACGCTTATACACGCACTCACAGTCAGTATAGAATAGCCTCTGCCCAAGAGACCTTTCCCTCTAGATAATATGGTTCCCAAACATCAGATATCAGATATGATATAGGTACGAGTTGATCTGACATGCCAGACTTCTGTCTCTTTCCGCTAGTGTAAATGTCAAGTCCCCTGCGCCCTCCAGCTCCACGTCAATCACACGTCATGCAGCTGCGCGCGCATCCAGATCTCAGATTTCTGCTGACATTGCAAGATTCTGCTATGTACCCACCTACTCGTGACACTTCTATGTGACGTTTCTAGCACACACGCCTAGTTCACGCCTTTTTGATTACGTATTGCTAACACGTGTATGCTTTTATCTTGTCTCACTCAGCTGTTACACCTCCTGTATTGGTATCTATTGTATGATTTAAGTATAAAAGTTATGTCTTGTCAATAAAGTAGGCTCTATCCCTTCCTGAACCCCAGTGGTGTCAGGAATCTGATATCCGGTTCTAGAACCATTCCTTTTTAAGGAATAAAACCCCTAAGAACTCTAACACCACGGACTCTGCGTCTTTCTTTCCGATTGAGTTATTTTTGTTTAAGTACTTACCTGCATAGAAATTAGGACGGTAAATCAAATATTTACCACATTATTTTGGCGCCCGAACAGGGACCCCTCCCCCACCTCACGCGCCGGTTGGTGCGTTGCAACCTTTGCCCCCTGCCATAAGTCAAGACGGACAATTACGCGTACCTGCAGGATTTCCTGTATCTCCCTCTGGCCCACGGAGGTGACGGAGACTGCGATCAGCACCCAGACGAGGCGGTGAGGAGTGCGGAGGATCCCGACCAGAGCCTAGCCGAAAGAAGCAAGGCCCGAGGTGTCAAGAGGCCCACCAGTTTCCGAAGTATCCACGTGTCGAAGTCGAGTCAAGCCGAGTCCGGTCCAGTCCAGTCGAGTTTTCCGAGGCCTTCTGTTCCGTGCTTCCCGGTGAGTACCATTGCTGGGACGTATCTAGACGGGTGCATTATTATGTATCCGGTAAAGACGGGTTTGGGTACACAAACGCGGTCTGCACTGTTTTAGACAGTGTATCTGTGCTGTTTAGCAGTACATCAGTTATTCAAGTTCTTGCACTGTTCTCCAACAGTGTATCTGTACTGTTTAGCAGTACATCTAGTATCGTGGGTAGTCATATGTGTTCAAAATGTTTTCATGTAATTAATGTCGTGGTATGAGTGATTGTTTGATGTACATTACTGTGTTTTTGTGTAACTAGCTGTGTTCAGAGTAAAGTAACAAGTGTTGAGTATCCAGTACCAAGTAACAGGATGTCGTTTTTCAATAAATTAAGACAGATAGGAACTAGGAAAGGGATACTAGAGGAAGAGATTCCTATCCCACCTAGGGACACTCCAGGAAATTTTATGTACCATAAGCATGGCTTAGATGCCATACTGTACCTAGATTTATGGGCCGATTATACCAAGCACCTAGACGAGAGACACAGATGGCCCGTTACAGGAACATGGGATGCCGAGTGCATCATGAAGGTAGAAGAAGCGCTATGGAAAAAGAAAGCCAGACAATCTCAGAAAGACGCCATAGAATTTTGGCGAAAAGAATCGCATAAACGGGCCGAAAAAGCACTCCGAAAAGAAGACAGACATAGAGAAGAGTCGGATAAAGTCCAAGAAAACGAATTAGTTAATGAAGGGATCCGAGTAAAAGCAGAACAAGTAGATCGCATGCGAAACACTCTTGCAAATGGTATGTATTTTGTGGCCGAGGGTCTGCCTAAAGCCACTTTAGAAATACCGAAAGATCTGCCGCCACCATTGGTTCCAACTAAAGCAAATCACAGAACCACCAAAGACATATTTCTCGCTTCCTATCTAGACGATGTAGCTCCTGCTTACACCAATCCACGTGCCCACGTACCGCCTACTGACGGTGACGGAGGTGGCGACCTACTTCAAGACAATGTCCAGTCATCACCGCAACAAAGTTCACCCGTTCGACAGTCTGCTCCGCCTGCTCCTCCACCTCCACCACTTCCCACATCTAAGATTAATATTCTAAATCCGTTTGTGCCTGATCCTGGTAGGAGTCAAGTTCAGGTACAGATACCGACTTCACAGACACACAATCTTCAAGTCTCCGCCTCAGGAGGTGCGACAGGAGGTCTCCAGACTCCGCCGCCAACACATAGATTGAACCTAAGGGACATAATGAGGCAACGTACACCCCAAACTCCACGTTTCGACATGCTTAAAGATCCCCTTCCAATTTGCAGATATGATCCAGTACCTGGTAAAGACGAAAGAATGTTGTTAGCAACGCTACGCTTACGAAAAGTTGCAGATTACCTAGTGTTATTTCCAGGAATGACTGAACACCTAGATAGAATATATCATTTTGTCCAGACTGGGGAAAATCCTGAAAGTATTAAAGAGGCCCTGGCTCACCAGAAAGTTGACACTCAAGGTTGTATATTACGTTTCTTTATAAATTGCTTAATAAGAGAACGAGACAGGCCTGGAGTAGACCAGGAAGAGATGGAAGCACTAAACAAGTGGGGTCAAAATATAGCCGAGGGAAAACATGATAAACTGAATTGTATAACAAGCATGTACAAGAAAATCAGAAAAGCAGTAATAGAAATACACGAAAAAGAACAAGAAAAAGAAAAAGAAAGGGACAGGAATGACTCCCCCGAGGAGGACGGACCTGAAGAACCAGACACGGCTAAAGAAATGATAGCGTATGTAGGTAAGGGAAATTACCTTAGGAAAGGCATTCGCCCAGAAAGCAAGAGAGTTTTTCTCTCTGGCATATCAAAACCGAGTTCTCCTGAATATCTGTTTCAAGGCACCGATAAAATTCTTCAAGAACGAATGGGGTACCATGTACTCGATTCTATGGATGAACAAGAACTAGCCCGGTCAGCAGTACTATGGGCTGACAATACTAACACGTATAATGATGATACAGTAGCACAGACATTTCTGAACCTTTCCCCAGACGAGCAGAAATTAGCTGGTGTATACATGATTCAGCATCTCATCACGTTATATAGACAACAACATTCTGATCCAGGTCCCTTACCGGATACATTAGAGGCGCTACTTATGAATAGATGGAGAGGCCTAAGTACCAGATTAATTCAAATAATTCTAGAACAACGACGCAAATATAACGCTTTCTTAGGCCCACAATATGTTTCAGCTCCGCCCCCAGAAAGAAAAATGTTTCATTTTGACAGGCAGAATCCTTTACGAGAAGTACACCCAGTTATGAGTGCCAATAATACCTTGGAACGTGTGTTTGTGTACACACCTTTAACAAAGTTGGAATTGTTAGAAATGAAGAAACTAGTACCCTGTCACGATAAAGACCCTGCAGGTTTTCACCGAGAACTTAAAGACATGTTACTCATGGGAGATTACACGTATACGGATATTATGAAATTGTTAAAGGTACTGCTGCCCACCGGCATTTACGAGAAACTCAAGGAAAAAGAATGGGAGGTGGGAGATAAAAAGATTATATGGACTGAAATAGAAGACGAGGAAAAAGGTCGTACCCCAGGGCTAGGCCTTGGGGATCAAGCTAAAGCGTTACCAAGTTTAATAGTGCAGGTCTTGCCAAGATTATTGACAACTAAAAAGGAAGACTGGGACGCAATCTCAGCCTGTAAACAGAAACACGATGAAGATACTAGTGACTTCTATTCAAGATTCGAGAAATGTTTCATTATTAATAGTGGCCTGAAACCAGGTAGCGAGTCATACCCACATCTTTTTGTAACAAAACTAGTCGAGAACTCCCTGACACAAGTTAAGAACCGTGTATATAAAGTTGAAAGTACATGGCAAGCAAATACGCCATCCCAGATGTTACAAATGTTACAATACCACCAGAACAGAATTAGAGAAGAACAGGATCACGAACAGAGACGTATGAAAGACACGAAAATGAAAATGTTAGTGGCACAGTCGGTTCCAGCCGACGGTCAGAGGAAGGGTACGGCCCAGACAGGTAATTCAGCAGCTCCCGTTAAAGGGACATGCAACTATTGCAAACAGCCAGGTCACTATGTACATGAATGTTCAGTTCTGAAACACAATATAGCAACAGGTAAAACTAAAGAAAGACCGCATCCGCCTAGACAAGACCAGGTCCAGCAACAGATTTCACAGAATACACAGCCTATGCATGCTCCACCACATACAGCACAGACTGCAGCGCTATCACAGCCGCAGCCGCAGCCCATTGCCGCGACGCAACAGGTTTCACGACAGATGAACCAGTATGCCCAATCTGATTATCCCGATTATCAGCGATACACATGAAACAGCCTAGAGAGGGAGGTTGGCTTGCCTCTTATTGAGATTCCTGTAGATCAAGAGGGTCCTTATGTACACAGTCAAGTATTGGGAAAAGACAGAAAGTTTTTAATTGACACAGGGGCAAGCCGCACAACAATCAGCCATAATGAAGTCCCAGGGGCACCCCTCTCAGGCTCACAGAATGTTTCCCTTGGTTTTTCAGGACAGCCTATTGTAAATGAAGTATCGAAACCAGTCCCCCTAGCAGTAGGTCCATTATCACACGTTACAGACCTGTTACTCACGAGATCATGTCCAGAAAACTTGCTAGGTATCAAAACGTTGAAGGCTCTAGGAGCAGTGATATGTTGTTCTCCGGAAGGAGTTAGACTTTTCCTACGTGACTTTAAGGGTCACTATGTATTACGAGAGTTAGATGTCAGATTGAAAAATGTACCGAAACACCTGTGGGCACAAGGCCCAACCGATGTAGGTTGTATGCACATTACACCATACCGTGTTACACTCAAACCAGGAATTGTTTTACCACGACTCAGACAATACAAGTTACCACCCGATGCTGTAGTGGCTTTACTGGAAATCATTGAAGAGCTCATTGCCAAAGGAGTGGTCGTAGAAACCGACTCTAATATCTGTAATTCCCCTATCATTCCGATTCTTAAACATACTGATCCCAATGCACCGCCAGTATATCGGCTGGTGATTGATTTACGAGAACTGAATAAATGCATTGTTCCACAGTATCCTGTGGTTCCCGACATCTCATTCTTATTGACTGCTATTGATTCAGAAGCAACGTTCTTTTCTGTAATTGACCTCAAGAACGCCTTCTTCAGTGTCCCCATTGATCCAGAGAGCCAATACCTCTTCGGATTCAGTTTAAATGGACGAAGTTTCAAATTTTCACACGCACCTCAAGGATTCACAGAAAGCCCCAGCATCTATAGCCAAGCACTGAAAAGACAACTTGATTGTATCCAAATGCCAGTTAACACTGCCTTACTACAGTACGTCGATGATCTGCTGATCACCGCACGAAGTGAACCCGAATGTGAACAAGCATCACTGACAGTTTTACATTTTTTGGCCGACAAGGGACACAAGGTGTCCCCTTCGAAGCTACAATTCTGTGTTCAGCAAGTTGTGTACTTGGGTCACTTGCTGTCCAAAGTGGGGAGACAGCTCACTCCTGACCGCATCCAGTTAATTGTAAACATGCCACAACCCCAGACACAAAAGGAAGTGCGGGCCTTTATAGGCCTCACCTCGTACTGCAGACAATGGATTCCTCAATATGCATTTCTAGCTAAACCACTCATTCAGTTGACAACACAGGAGGCAGCGACTTTGACTGCCCTCCCTTGGAAACAGGAACATACACAGGCCTTTGAGGAATTAAAGAAAGCTTTATGTCAAGCACCAGTTTTAGCAACACCATGTTACAGCAAACCTTTTACACTTTTTGTTACAGAACGTGATGGTACGGCATTGTCTGTCCTCACTCAAGATCAAGCAGGTTCACATAAGCCTTGTGCTTATTTTTCAAGTACATTGGATTCAGTAGCCCAGGCACTCCCTGCGTGCTTAAAATCAGTTGCAGCGACAGCCCTAGCAATCAGACAGAGCGACTCAATAGTATTAGGACATCCATTGACAGTACAAGTTCCACATTCTGTAGAGGTCCTTCTAAACCGAACACAGACTCAACACCTGACTATAGCACGACTGACAGGTTATGAATTAACGTTATTCCAGCCACACATAGAAATCAGACGCTGTAACATTCTAAATCCTGCAACATTGTTACCTTCGATTACGACAGATTCAGCCCAGCATGATTGTATAGAGATCATTAATGCAGTAACAAAGCCCCGACGAGACCTAACAGATGTTCCATTGACTAATCCGGACCTGACACTTTACGTGGACGGTTCATGTATGAGAACAAGCACAGGAGAATTAGTAGCCGCATATGCAGTGACCACTGAAACTGAAGTCAAAGAAACACATCGTATTGATACACTGTCCGCTCAAGCAGCAGAGCTTATCGCTCTGACCCGAGCCTGTATACTAGCCAAGAACAGAAATGTTAACATATACACAGATTCACGTTATGCTTTCGGAGTCGTACACGACTTCGGAGTGTTATGGCAAGAACGAGGTTTCTTGACCTCTCACGGTACCAAGATTCAACACGGTCCCCTTATTCAAGCACTGTTAGAAGCAATACATTTGCCTTCAGGCATATCCATCATGAAGTGTAAAGCACATACTAAAGTTACAGACTCCATTTCCCAGGGTAACGACCTGGCAGACCAAACAGCAAAACATACAGCATTGACTCACACTCAGACAACTGATGTAACAAAGATCATAGTGCCGACACATTGTATGACAGTTAGGGATCCCACACTAGATGTAATCGATATTCAGACACATGCTACTCCAGATGAAATCAAGAAATGGACTGAACTAGGAGGGATCCAGACAGATCAGGGATGGATGACGAAGGGAAAATCTACATGGTTTCTCCCTGATTCTATGGTTCAAGTCATAATAAATACAGCACATAGTCCAGCACACCTAGGAGAAAAAGCTATGTTAGACAGTTTACAGAATCTCTGGTACAACAAACATTTACGAGCAGCCGCAAAACAGAAAGTGCGTACTTGCATGATCTGTTGTCAGTTCAATCCAGGTAAAAGCGTTCCTGTAGAGCAAGGTGGATTTCATCCTCCCGATTACCCTTTTGAAGTCCTCCAGATGGATTATATCCAGATGGACCGTTGTCGAGGATTCAAGTATGTCCTCGTAGTTGTTTGTGCACTTTCCCGTTGGACCGAAGCATATCCAGTCCCAGATTACACTGCCCCGACCACTGCCAAGCAGCTGGTTCGTGAATTCTTCCCACGGTACGGCTTGCCTCGTATCGTGTACTCAGATAACGGACAGCCATTCTCATCCGAGCTCATGAAGCAGGTTTCACTTCTGTTAGGATACCAGTGGAAATTCCATTGCGTCCGACATCCCGAGGCAGCTGGCCTTGTAGAAAGGCATAACCAGACACTGAAAACACGCCTTGCGAAAATATGTAAAGAGAAAGGGGTCGACTGGATAGTCGCCCTGCCAGTTGCACTGTTCTATATGAGAATGGTCCCCCATTCGAGATCAGGACTATCCCCGTATGAGGTGGTCTTTGGCCGACCACCAAATATGTGGGGGACGCCCATGCCTAAGAAAATAACCGATGTTGACTGTAATATGCTGACAGATTACCTTGCCTCCTTGATGTCTGCACTCCAATCATGTCGTTCACAGGTTGCCGCAGCTTTTCCCGACAACACTGATGTAAAGCCACACGATGTCCGTCCTGGTGATACAGTCTTAATTCGCAATTTCGACAGGAGAAGCCCGCTGGAGCCCCGCTGGAAGGAGCCGAAGATCGTCCTTCTGACCACGAGGACGGCAATCAAAGTGGAAGGCCGAAAGGGGTGGATCCACACGAGTCATATTAAGAAATGTAATGAACTGTTGCCAGAAACTGACTCTTCCACCCCCTCAACGGACTGCCTTGATTCTACAGACTTTAAAGTTCCCAAGAGAGAGAAAACTCCCCAAGAGGAGTATAAAATGAAATTACGGTCTAGCAAGTCAGACAGTTTAATTGTTTAAGTCCTCCCCTAGGTGAATCGGTTAAATTAGTTTCTGACATGTATCCCCTAGACCAAGATAGAGAGAGAGAGAGACAATTCAAGAAACGTGCATATTGTAAATCACTTCGTAGTCACTGTATAGTGACATTATTGGTTATGTTTTTTCTAAGTCTTTTGATTATTACGGCCAGTATATTGCTGTCTATATACTACCCTATCTTCAAGCATACTCAATCTGCTTACAATGTCACTGCCGAACATTCTTTTAGTGAGTTACCCCCTCACGAGCTGTCTTACAGACTTGCGCTGCGCAACAACACATTCATTAGTATGTTACATCACTCCCATCAGACTAATAATGCTACAAACTGTTGGATATGTGGCCGACTCCCTCCCTATCAGAAATACAAGGGAGTTCTGCCTCTCTTTCCATACCCGTTCACTCACAATGGCTCATGCGGAGCATGGTTTAGATTAATTAATTCTTTAGATCCTGATATTGCTGTTTTCGAAGGAAATTGGGTTTGGGGAAACCTGAACTTAGTTTTGCTTAACGCCTGTTATCCCGACAAGAAGGGACTTCCCACTAGAATAGGAACTGATCTAGAAAATGAAGTATATGGATTAGGTAATTATACAATTAACCTCATGATTCTTACTGTTGAATCCGAATCTGCACCAGTTCTCCCTGCTATGTCAGTATTACCAGTCACAGGTGATTTATGTGTCAGAAAGAAGGGTTCAGTACATTTAGGTCATAGTAAATGCACTACTGTGGTCGAATTCAGTGATCAAGGCAGGTCTACATTTAGAGCTACTCGCCATTCCTACTTTGTTTGTGGCCATACCGCATACATACGCTTACCTCCAGATTGGGATGGTACCTGTTACATTGCATTCCTTCTGCCACCTGTTTTCCTAGCACCTCCTGATTATCACAGAAATACAAATCTAGTAACTACTAGACTCCGAAGAGATCTCCCGATTGTCGACTATACTGAAACGGCATGGGAGCAATACACAGACTTCAATAAAGGTTTCTTCCCCTACTTAGGTACTGTTTTTAATAGTAAACTGATACGAAAATTAACTAGAACCCTCGAAGCAGTAGTGAATGAAACTACTTCCGCTCTAGGCAACTTAACAGAGGAGCAATCTGCCATGCGGGTTGTTGTTCTTCAAAATCGTCTTGTTATTGACGTCATCCTAGCGGATAGGGGCGGAGCCTGTAAGGTCATCGGGTCGAGTTGCTGTGTTTTCATTCCAGAAAACGCGCCAACAGTATATAAGGCTATCACACGTCTCCATAAGATTGCAAGTTTGATACATCAGACTCCAGGCACCTGGACTTGGTCCGGTTGGTTCTGGACAACGTTGACCGCTTGGGGATGGAAGATCCTATCCTTCCTAGGCATTGCCCTTGTCATAGTATTCAGTTGCTGCCTGTGCCTACAATGTGGGCCGGCTATCTGTGGTCTATGCGCCACATCATGTATTCCGCATTCAAGTTCCCCCTCAAAACGCGAAAAGAAGAAAGAAGAGCAAATGATGTTACAAGAACAGACTGATTGATTCATGAGGATCGATATATCTTGAAGGGTCCGTAGGGAACAAGGAGGGAATGAGGAAATATAAATTTTATGGTCAAGAAATGTTCCCTAACGTGTACCCCACCGTCTCCATGTACAAGCTTAAAGTGCATGTAACTTCCCTCCTGTGCCAGCTATGAAGACGCAAATACATTTGCGTCCAACGTTAATATGTCCTCTTTCAGATCCACCCTGAACGGGTTGAATATTCCGTTTCTAAGTATGCCGTGCCAACGTCTTTATGTAGTGTACTCTACACGTTTTCCAGCCCAGGCGAAGTAGGCCCCGAATTCTGCCACCAAGCCTTTTCCTGCCTTCTGACTCTGAATGCCTCAGCCTGAGCTGCCTCTGTACCCGTGACCTCTGCCTTACTCCCTGTGCGGCTAACGGCGCTTAGCCCAGCCTGCTGCCTGCCAAGACTGTATTCAACCTTCGAATTATCTGTTCCGCTCCTCAGAGATACATTCCTGCCTACTAGTTCAAGTAAACATCTTTCCAGCTGCAGAGCAAAGGGCCCGGCCTCACTGTCTCCGTGCAAGTAATTCATAGCTCCTGTTACCATGGTAGGCCCATGCCCCCGCATCTCATGCAGACACATAGACGCTTATACACGCACTCACAGTCAGTATAGAATAGCCTCTGCCCAAGAGACCTTTCCCTCTAGATAATATGGTTCCCAAACATCAGATATCAGATATGATATAGGTACGAGTTGATCTGACATGCCAGACTTCTGTCTCTTTCCGCTAGTGTAAATGTCAAGTCCCCTGCGCCCTCCAGCTCCACGTCAATCACACGTCATGCAGCTGCGCGCGCATCCAGATCTCAGATTTCTGCTGACATTGCAAGATTCTGCTATGTACCCACCTACTCGTGACACTTCTATGTGACGTTTCTAGCACACACGCCTAGTTCACGCCTTTTTGATTACGTATTGCTAACACGTGTATGCTTTTATCTTGTCTCACTCAGCTGTTACGCCTCCTGTATTGGTATCTATTGTATGATTTAAGTATAAAAGTTATGTCTTGTCAATAAAGTAGGCTCTATCCCTTCCTGAACCCCAGTGGTGTCAGGAATCCGATATCCGGTTCTAGAACCATTCCTTTTTAAGGAATAAAACCCCTAAGAACTCTAACACTACGGACTCTGCGTCTTTCTTTCCGATTGAGTTATTTTTGTTTAAGTACTTACCTGCATAGAAATTAGGACGGTAAATCAAATATTTACCACACAGTTGTACAAGCAGTGATGCACATGGAGCAAAGCATAGGACCACATTGTATACAAGTACAGCATGTAAATAGTATCATAAGTAGTATACATAGATAAGTCATTAGCTTCCAGCCCCAAGTGGTAAATGTGAGAAGTTGGCCTGGTATATGATGTTCACTATTCTAGTGATCTCCTTGCACCAGTCCAAACAACCCTTATGGTGATGGTTGTAAGTCAACCTTATAGACCAGCTATCCTAGTGATAGCGTGGACAGAACAGTCTTAGGCTAAAAGACTCTTGAGGGCGCGTAAAGCCAGCTGTGTTACCATATGTTACCCATTGAATAGCAAATGAAAGGACACCACACAGGATATATATAAAATATATATGTATTTATTTACTAACACACTCCTCTGAACTCTTTATGAGATCAGAGGTCAAAGCGCATAACAAGATACTTAGTCAGAATACGTTAAGTTGCACAATTTACGGTTAGGCCCTAGGGGCGAAGCAAACCATATACTAAGAAAGTGGTATAAGTACCACGTCACGAGAAAAGGAGAGGCCTAGGACCTAGGGAATCGCTGGGGCTACACTATCCGAACCTTAGGTTAGAAGTGGGAGGCCCATAGGCGGCACGTGCAGTGTCTTTACACACATGCGTGAGTCAATGCAAAGTCAAGGAAAACGTAGAAGTTAGATTTAGAAGGATTTAGGACACTTCCGGTTTAGATAGGAGGAAACAACTAAAAACTTAGACACTTGGATAGTCAATACCCTTGGGAGCACCGAAGTACTCGCGTTACCTCTCCTACGGACGGCGGGTGCATAGGTGTGAAGATGTGTCGGGTTTCGTTGTTGAGTCCTATGGAGCCGGGAGGAAAAGATGCTGCAGGCGACCAGGAGGAAGATGTCCGGGTGGATCCAAGGGTGGATCAAGGATGGAGAGGACCTGAAAGCCGAGGGGACAGAGTCTGGGTCACTAGCCAGTGACCGGGTGGAACCAGGAAGGAACCAGACGACATCGAGGAGCAATCAGGTGCTGTCTTGAAGCTTGTCTTTGCAGTCACATGGACCAGGAGGCATCGACTATGACCAGGTGCTGGAGAGGAGCTGTCCCACGAAGGTTCTCGCAGATGAAGGGGTCGACTCTAGGATTAGAGTCAACAAGCCTTGGCAAAGGCAACCCACGCAGGATACAACAAAGGCTTCTGGTGCAGACCAGCAAGGTCTGAGGTGCCTGACCTTTGCAGGGAGGCAAGGGCCAGTCTGGAGCAACCAGACCAGCAAGGTGATTCAAAAGGATTGTCGTCACAGAGGCTACTAGCCAACGGGCCAGCAACCAGACAACACGTCGAGCAGAACACAAGCAGAAGGGCCCCACGCACAACTCGTGGAGTGTGGAGGGCTGATCTTCGGTGCAGGTGGAGCTCGGGTTTGGGGTTTCTCAGTCCCCAGTGCACAGCTTCGAGGATGCCTCAGGAGCTGCACAGTTAGCAAGTCGCAGGCTGTTCAAGATGTCCGGTCCCACGTGGCTCGTCGCCTCCACGGATCTCAGCTGTGCTGCAGTCGTGAAGAGAGGGTCAGAGAGGTCTGAAGTCCTGGTCTTGTCAGGCTCTGTGCTCGGGTTCCGGCGGGAAACGTTGACAAAGCAAGCCGTTGATTTGCTGGATGGTGCCTGGTTGCCCAGGGTGGTCACTCCTTGGCCACAAGGAAAATTCTTCAGTCGTCTTCTTGCAAAGTAGATCGTAGAAGGTCCAGAGTTTCGTTTCAGAGTTTCAGTCAGGATTAATCTAAAGTCTCAGGTCTCAGCTCCAACCTTTATACAACTAAAAGTGGCTGGATTACTTTCTAGGTCCCTCCTATGGGTGGGACCAGGAAGGGGGGTGGTTACACCCCCTCTTCTTTGTCCAGTTTCACGCCAGAGCTGGGGCTGGAGTGCCATAGCAACCGGTTTGAACTGGGGTATGCATGGAGCACCTAGTGTGCCCCAGGCAGTGTCTCAATCTATTCAGCCCTCCCTGTCCCAATACACAAAGTCCTGTCTGGGGTGGTGCTCGCACCTCCCCAGGCAGGAAACCTATTGTCCAAACCTCCATGACTGGAAAGTCTCCCAGCAGCAGGAGGTCAGACTTGTGTCTGTGGCAGCAGCATCCATTTTGTGATGCTGGGGCTCTGGTTAACTTTAACCGGGTACAGTAGTTTTAACATGTCTTCTCCCTCTAGAAGGGTGGAATGCTACCCCCGTCGCCAGAATTGGCGAGGGGGTAGTATTCCAAAGCGTATGACACCTTACACGACATGTTTGGATAAAGCCAAACCAAAGTTAGCATTAACTGCGTGGATTATAATGCACTTAAGAGTATATGGTATGGCGATATCATAGAACAGCTATAAGGACATGGTTCCGAAAGCTGCAGACAGGCTCAGCTCATGCTGGAGCACCATCTCACACATAACCAAGCACTCTGCCTCCAGGATTGTTAAGGCCTGCCATAGGAGTGGCTTATAGGTTACTGTGTGTCTATATATAAGGTTAGACATAGGAATACTATGCCTAAGCAAGGGGTGAATACACAACCTTGCCCCAGCTGAGTGATCTGCCAGTTGTGTCAGTTTGGATGGCCAGTCAGGGGTGGCATAATACATGCTGCAGCCCCTGGTAGGCCTTTGATCGCGCCAGAGCTGGGGGCTGGAGTGCCATAGCAACCGGTTTGAACTGGGGTATGCATGGAGCACCTAGTGTGCCCCAGGCAGTGTCTCAATCTATTCAGCCCTCCCTGTCCCAATACACAAAGTCCTGTCTGGGGTGGTGCTCGCACCTCCCCAGGCAGGAAACATATTGTCCAAACCTCCATGACTGGAAAGTCTCCCAGCAGCAGGAGGTCAGACTTGTGTCTGTGGCAGCAGCATCCATTTTGTGATGCTGGGGCTCTGGTTAACTTTAACCGGGTACAGTAGTTTTAACATGTCTTCTCCCTCTAGAAGGGTGGAATGCTACCCCCGTCGCCAGAATTGGCGAGGGGGTAGTATTCCAAAGCGTATGACACCTTACACGACATGTTTGGATAAAGCCAAACCAAAGTTAGCATTAACTGTGTGGATTATAATGCACTTAAGAGTATATGGTATGGCGATATCATAGAACAGCTATAAGGACATGGTTCCGAAAGCTGCAGACAGGCTCAGCTCATGCTGGAGCACCATCTCACACATAACCAAGCACTCTGCCTCCAGGATTGTTAAGGCCTGCCATAGGAGTGGCTTATAGGTTACTGTGTGTCTATATATAAGGTTAGACATAGGAATACTATGCCTAAGCAAGGGGTGAATACACAACCTTGCCCCAGCTGAGTGATCTGCCAGTTGTGTCAGTTTGGATGGCCAGTCAGGGGTGGCATAATACATGCTGCAGCCCCTGGTAGGCCTTGGATGCACCTATGCCCTGGGTACCTATGGTACACTATACAGGGGCTGATAAGGTGACCCAATATCCAATTGGAGATGTACCTAGAGTACATGGAGTCCATTTTACAGTGAGAGCAGATAGCCTGGGGTCCTGATTAGCAGGATCCCAGGCCAACTAAGTCGAAAACCAGCTAAACACAAGGCAAAAAATCTGGGGTAATCATAGTCAGATATCCATCCTCCTACATAACCCCCCCCCCCCCCCCAAACGAAAGGAGATAAGGCTATCCTTGACCAGGTAAGCCTATATTGCCTGAGTGGCCATATAAGGAGGAACCTGCACTGGCATGGTTATCCCCTGTTTCATGGTCCACTAAGCAATCCCTCACCCTAGGGGTATCAGAGGGTCTCCACCATGGGAGTCTCTACCTGTGGTGTGTTTTGGCAAAGTAAAAGCCTGGTGTTGAGATGGAGTACTGAAGTGAGGCTCCACTAATGTAGGGCTCAGCTTCCTCCAATCTCTATCCACCATGGGTGCCTTTCTTTCCATGACTGAGTTTCACTGTGCTCTCAGGGTCAACCTCTGGCTGCCTACAGCTGGAGGCTGGGTCCCTTTTGTTGGCTTACTGGAGGGACAGGTCAGGTTTGGGGCCTTTGGGTCCCAGGTTTGGCTGTGCCCAACAGAGTCCATCTGGGGGAGGTTCCTAACTAAGAGTAAGGGAGATCCCTCAGGAGTTACTGAAATGTTCACCTTGCTAGGGCTGCTAGCTTTGGTGCCCCTAATCTGCTGATGGGGGTGTTCTATTGGACAGGCGGACCTTTGGGGTCCACTGGCCTCCCTGACCTCTGCAGCCCTGGACTGACTGAGACAGGTTGGAGAGGGGCAGGTTACCTGCTCCAGACTGGGTCCCACCTTGGAAGGGTCCACTGACATCAGAGGCTATGTCAGGACAGGCCTGGCTACCTCTGGGGCAGTTTCTTCACAAGGGGTAGGGTCAGTTCCCTGAGGAGGCTGACTCTCACCTAATGTCTGGTGGGAGGGAGACTTTTCTTCCTCCCCAATACTCTATGTCTGAGTGCAGTGATCCATAGTTTCAGGCTTCACAACACTAAAATCTGTCTGAGTTTGGGCTGTGGCCATCACAGCCCCACCAACCTTTTCAGGAAGGGACTCAGTTTGGGTTTGGGCTGTTACCATCCCAGCCCTGTCAATCCGTCTAGGGAAGGAGTCTGCTTGAGAGTGGGCTGAGACTAGCACAGCCCTACCAACCTTTTCAGAGAGGACATCTTGAGCTGGGGCTGTGGCCATCACAGCCCCACTAACCTTTCCATGGAGATTTACCATTTTAGAATGGGTTTCTTGTTCTACCTCAGCCCAGGCTGAGATCTCTAGATGTCAATGTCATATGTCAATGTCATAGGTTTTTATAGAGCGCAGCTTGTCACCGCAAGGTCTCAAGGCGCTTACAGCATAAGAACCGGCTAAGAAAAGACAAAAACAGAGCGAGCATCGAAGAAAAGGACAGGGCCCCCCTGCTAAGGAAAGAGCCATGTTTTCAAGGCTTTACGAAATTGCTGATGCTCATTAATAGAGAGAAGGTGAGGAGGCAGCTTATTCCAAAGCGCCGGTGCAAGATATGAAAAGGAGCGCTGCCCATACCTAGAGGTTCACACGCGGGGTTGCGTTAGTAAGGACTTGTGGCTATATCTTAAGGACCTCTTGGGGACATACCAGTTGAGTTTTTTTTTAAGATACCGGGGCCCCTTGTTGTACAATGAGTTGTGGGTCAGGCATAAGATCTTAAATTGACTTCTTTGCCGTATGGGGAGCCAGTGTAGTTTTTTCAAACATGGTGCGGAAGCCGTTCTAGGCGGCAGGTCCAGCACTAATCTGGCCGCAGTATTCTGCAAAGTTTGTAGTTTTGCCAACAGATCCTCATTCAGGCCGTGGTACATGGCATTACCATAATCAAGATGGCCGATGATCAGGCCCTGAACCAACGGCTTCCTGGCTTCCAGCGGAAGCCATTTGAAGATCTTTCTGAGGCCGCGCATTATACCGTAGCAGGTGCCCGTCACCTTGGCTACATGATTTTTCGTGGACAGGGCACTGTCCATTATAATTCCCAGGTTGCGGACTACCAGCTTGGGGGCCGGGCAATTTCCCTATTCAGCCGGCCACCACTCTTGCGTCCAGCATCTCTCTGCTTTTCCGAACAAAATGATTTCAGTCTTGCCCGCATTGAGTTGGAGTTTATTCACCCGCATCCAGCTGCTGATCTCAACCATAAATTTTTTAAAACGTACGCAAGTGTCGGCGGGATCTAGGGGATCATTTCCCAGTAGACAATCTACAGGCAAGTTTGTAGACACTGCCACTCTCTTGGGGCCAGTGACACCTCCCCAGCTGAGATTAACTACTGCCATGGGATGATCTTTCTGCACTCCATCAATGTTGGTCCCCTGGTATGTGGCTCCAGGTAAAAGTTGCCTTGAGGGGACTAGACTCTCAGTCTCCATAGTGATGTTAGCCCCTGTGTCTCTATAGGCCTCAACTTTCTGACCATTGATGAGGGGCTCCTGTCTGTACTTGCTCAAAGCGTTGGGACAAGCAGTGAAGTTGGCAAACCCCATGCCATTTTCACAGACAAGAGTAGCTATGGTAGGGGACCTGGTTAGGCTAGAGTCCACGTGAGTTCCCAAAGTAAACCCAGCCAAATTCTTGGGGGCACTCCCACCACCTGGGGGATTACTACTAACCGTAACAGGAGGTTTGGGAGTATTACTTGGGGGAATGTTTTCCTTATTGTTGGCCCTTGGGCAACTGCTGTCAGTCTTCCAGTGGCCAGGCTGTTTACAGACATGGCAATACGTTCTTTTGGTTAGAGGAAGTGTTTTGGGACCCACCCCCACCATTGGAGTTTTGGGGCCCTGTGGAGGACTTGTCTTTTGATTTATCCCCACCTTTCATTTGAGGCTTGGTATTATCTTTCTTCTGGTCACCACCCTGATTTTGAGGCCTAATCCTGGTTCTTACCCATTTGTCTGCCTTCTTACCCAATTCTTGGGGAGAGGTCAGATCAGAGTCCACCAGGTGTTGATGTAGAAGCTGGTTCTGACAATTATTAAGGATCTGCTCCCTCATAACCAAATTATACAATCCTTGATAGTCATGTACTTTGCTGCCCAATAACCAGCCCTCCAGAGCCTTAGTAGCACAATCTACAAAATCAGTCCAGTCCTGAGTCTGTGTCTTCTGGGTATCCCTGAACAACAACCTATATTCAGTGGTTAAGCCAAACCCATCAATCAGAGCACTCTTCAGGACAGAGTGGTTGTTAGCATCCCCATCACTAACTGTGAGGAGCTTATCTCTACCTTTTTCTGAAAAGGAGAGCCATAAGATTGCTGCCCACTGACATTGGGGTACCTGCTGTACTTTGCAGGCCCTCTCCAAAGCAGTTATCCATTTGTGGATGTCATCCCCTTCTTTGTAGGGGGGCACAATCTTGCTTAGGTTTCTATTCTCGTAGGACCTATCTTTATCCTTAGGGATATTGCTGCCAACTGTCTATGCTCTCTAGCACGAGCAAGCTTCTCTTTGGCCAAGGCAACTTCAAGTTCTTGCCTCTCAATCCTCGGAGCAGCCTCTCATTTTGGCCTCATGTTCCCTTCTCTGAGGAGAGGTCATCTCTCTCTGAGCAGGGGCATGAGGGCCATTTGAAGCTTGAGAGTGGGGAGATTCCCCTGAGTGGGATCTTCCTCTTCTCTGCCTCTGGTTAAGCCCACTTGGGGGTCTGTATGGGGGCTGCCCATACTAACTCCCATGTATGCTTAGGTTAGCCTGGCTAAGTCTTCTGACTGGGATCTAGCTGTGTACCTCAAGATCAGAATCTTCCTCTAGTACCTCCTCTTCATCTTCTGGTTCAACAGTATCATCTGTGGGGGGAAGGACTTCATCTGCACTACCTGAATCACCTGTGTCAGGTGCCTTTTGAGCATCATACTCTTCTAAGAGCTCAATTAGGAATTTGAGGGTAGGGTTTGAACCATGTTTAGCCTTCTAGAAGTACACAATTGTCTCAATTCTTGGAAGGCTAAGGCTTCATATCTTGAGGCAGTCCCCAAGGGATCTACCTCTGCAGGCAGAGAACCACTGGGGTTCACTGTCTGAGACATGGTTTCTAGTGAGGTGTGGTGTTGCACCTACCTACACTATTTTTTTCCTACAGGACCTATCTAGGAGTTGTAGTCAGGGTGTGCTAGGCCCTTTGCTCTACAACAGCTAAGTTCAGTAAAACTTAAGTATACTAAGACTTGTTTTTATATGTAGCTACAGGTACCTATGTGATCTTTCAAATGATATCTCAAGAATACAAGTGGTAAAACAACAGCAAGCTCTAATCCCAACCGCTGCACACCAATGTGAGAAGTTGGCCTGGTATATGATGTTCACTATTCTAGTGAGCACCTTGCACCAGTCCAAACAACCCTTATGGTGATGGTCGTAAGTCAACCTTATAGACCAGCTATCCTAGTGGTAGCGTGGACAGAACAGTCTTAGGCTAAAAGGCTCTTGAGGGCATGTAAAGCCAGCTGTTTTACCATATGTAACCCCTTGAATATCAAATGAACGGACACCACACAGGATATATATAAAATATATATGTATTTATTTACTAACGCACTCCTCTGAACTCTTTATGAAATCAGAGGCAAAAGCACATAACAAGATACTTAGTCAGAATACGTTAAGTTGCACAATTTACGGTTAGGCCCTAGGGGCGAAGCAAACCATATACTAAGAAAGTAGTATAAGTACCACGTCACGAGAAAAGGAGAGGCCTAGGGCCTAGGGAATCGCTGGGGCTACACTATCCAAACCTTAGGTTAGAAGTGGGAGGCCCGCAGGCAGCGCGTGCAGTGTCTTTACACACACGCGTGAGTCAATGCAAAGTCAATGGAAACTTAGAAGTTAGATTTAGATGGATTTAGGACACTTCCGGTTTAGCTAGGAGGAAACAACTAAAAACTTAGACACATGGATAGTCAATTCCCTTGGGAGCACCGAAGTACTCGTGTTACCTCACCCACGGACGGCGGGTGCATAGGTGTGAAGATGTGTCGGGTTTCGTCGTTGAGTCCTATGGAGCCGGGAGTAAAAGATGCTGCAGGCGACCAGGAGGAAGATGTCCGGGTGGATCCAAGGGTGGATCAAGGATGAAGAGGACCTGAAAGCAGAGGGGACAGAGTCCGGGTCAATAGCCAGTGACCGGGTGGAACCAGGAAGGAACCAGACGACGTCGAGGAGCAATCAGGTGCTGTATTGAAGCTTGTCTTTGCAGCCACACGGACCAGGAGGCGTCGACGATGACCAGGTGCTGGAGAGGAGCTGTCCCACGAAGGTTGTCGCAGTTTGAAGGGTTAACTGCCGGATTGGAGTCAACAAGCCTTGGCAAAAGCAATCCACGCAGGATACAACAAAGGCTTCTGGTGCAGACCAGCAAGGTATGAGGTGCCTCACCTTTGCAGGGAGGCAAGGGCAAGTCTGGAGCAACCAGACCAGCAAGGTGATTCAAAAGGATTGTCGTCACAGAGGTTACTAGCCAACGGGCCAGCAACTGGACAATGCGTCGAGCAGAACACAAGCAGAAGGGCCCCACGCAGAATTCGTGGAGTGTGGAGGGCTGATTGTCGGTGCAGGTGGAGCTCGGGTTTGGGGTTTCTCAGTCCCCAGTGCACAGCTTCGAGGATGCCTCAGGAGCTGCACAGTTAGCAAGTTGCAGGCTTTTTAAGATGTCCGGTCCCACGTGTCTCGTCGCCTCCACGGATCTCAGCTGTGCTGCAGTCGTGAAGAGAGGGTCAGAGAGGTCTGGAAGTCTGGGTCTTGTCAGGCTCTGTGCTCAGGTTCAGGTGGGAAACGTCGACAAAGCAAGCCGTTGATTTGCTGGATGGTGCCTGGTTGCCCAGGGTGGTCACTCCTTGGCCACAAGGGAGATTCTTCAGTCGTCTTCTTGCAAAGTAGATCGTAGAAGGTCCAGAGTTTTGTTTCAGAGTTTCAGTCAGGATTAATCTAAAGTCTCAGGACTCAGCTCCTACCTTTATACAACTAAAAGGGGCTGGATTACTTTCTAGGTCCCTCCTATGGGTTGGACCAGGAAGGGGGGTAGTTACACCCCCTTTCCTTTGTCCAGTTTCGCGCCAGAGCTGGGGCTGGAGTGCCCCAGCAACCGGTTTGAACTGGGGTATGCATGGAGCACCTAGTGTGCCCCAGGCAGTGTCTCAATCTATTCAGCCCTCCCTGTCCCAATACACAAAGTCCTGTCTGGGGTGGTGCTCGCACCTCCCCAGGCAGGAAACCTATTGTCCAAACCTCTGTGACTGAAGGAGTCCCAGCAGCAGGAGGTCAGACTTGTGTCTGTGGCAGCAGCATCCATTTTGTGATGCTGGGGCTCTGGTTAACTTTAACCGGGTACAGTAGTTTTAACATGTCTTCTCCCTCTAGAAAGGTGGAATGCTACCCCCGTCGCCAGAATTGGCGAGGGGGTAGTATTCCAAAGCGTATGACACCTTACACGACATGTTTGGATAAAGCCAAACCAAAGTTAGCATTAACCGCGAGAATTATAATGCACTTAAGAGTATATGATATGGCGATATTATAGAACAGCTATTAGGACATGGTTCCGAAAGCTGCATACAGGCTCAGCTCATGCTAGAGCACCATCTCACACATAACCAAGCACTCTGCCTCCAGGATTGTTAAGGCCTGCCATAGGAGTGACTTATATGTTACTGTGTGTCTATATATAAGGTTAGATATAGGAATACTATGCCTAAGCAAGGGGTGATTGCACAACCTTGCCCCAGCTGAGAGATCAGCCAGTTGTGTCAGTTTGGATGGCCAGCCAGGGGTGGCATAATACATGCTGCAGCCCCTGGTAGGCCTTGGATGCACCTATGCCCTGGGTACCTATGGTACACTATACAGAGGCTGATAAGGTGACCCAATATCCAATTGGAGATGTACCTAGAGTACATGGAGTCCATTTTACAGTGAGAGCAGATAGCCTGGGGTCCTGATTAGCAGGATCCCAGGCCAATTAAGTCGAAAACCAGCTAAACACAAGGCAAAAAATCTGGGGTAACCATAGTCAGATATCCATCCTCCTACAGTAAAGAGTGTCCGTATCCAGTTTGAAAATGTCCATGTACTAGTCTCTGTGTGAATTTCTGCAGCAATCTTATGCAGTTTTGATATTGCGTCATATACTGAAGGTGAGTGATCCGGTATGAATACGCTACAGCTGCTACTGATGATGCGACATGCACCACCTCGATCAGCCAGAACCACATCTAGAACCATTCAGTTCTGGAGAGCTACAATTCTTGCAATTTGCAGCTCCTCTGTAATGTTCCCAAGTGCCATGGCTGTCTGATGGTAACAGCCTCCACAACTCTAGTCAATCACCTTATTTTCCTACTGTTTAATGCAGCACCCACAAAGAAGAACAAACCTAAATTAAAATCGACATATTACTGCAGAGTAGTGTCAGTTTGGTCTGCTTCGTCAGCACTTATTGTCCTTTTGTATCTATTTCTAGAGATATTGTCGAACAATTTAAGGTCCCGATGATATGATGCAGGTGCCAGAAACACAGGGGGCCAGCCACATAGCTAGGGGGGGCAAGGGGGGCGGACCGCCCAGGCGGCACTGTTTTGGAGGCGGCAAGCACGCACTTGTGGCCCGTTGCGGCGGCCTTAGTGATTTATTTGGGGACACTCACTGTCTGACACTTTGTCAGTCAGTGTCCCCAGCCCCTAAATAAATTATTAAGGCCGCCGCAACGGGCCACCAGTGCCGTGCCCTCGCCGCGGCACAGTTTGATCAAGTGCAAGCAAACTCACCTGCTTGCAACTGCTGCCTGCAGCCTCGCACGCTGCACGCACGTTGCACGTATGGGGGTGTGGTCGCGACCGGGTCACTCCGAAGTCAGGCTGCATAATCATGGCCGAGCCGACGCTTGCCACTGGAGCAGTTGCTGCGGCCACACTGAGGCTGCAAAACCGTAAGTTACTGATAATTACATTTACCTAAAATAGCCCTACAGCGCGCAGCTACCATAACACCAGTAACTCACCGCATGTCCCATTACGGAGACACTAAGAGCCCGATGTTCAGATTGGATCGGAATGAGTAAATATCTCTCACTTCCGATTTTGGCACAGGCAGTTTCCACTGCGGCCTGTCAGAAGATAAGAGTACGTGAAACAGCACCACTTTGACAAAATGACTTTGAGATCAAATCTGAAATCGCAACAGTGACACGTATAATTAAAGGGGCACACATTTTATTTGGTACAGAACACACTGGCTGCCCCTCTTTTGTCTTGCGTTCTCAATTCTTTTCATTGACTTGATGTTTTGTTATTTTGTGCATGTGATGCGCTTTTTGTCTCCGTTCACTCAAAACAAAACTGACCTGTTTGGAATAGCTTGTTGTAAATGGACGATGAATGGTGTGGCACTAACGAGGATGCTGCATATTGTTGAACCTTGTAGAAGAGGACATTGAGTAGTTTTCTAATGGTCCTATTAGGAAAAAGCCTGGATGTGTTCGGTTTATTGTACCCGCCTTTGAAAGGTATTCTGTTCTCGTACTTCCAAGACGCAGTATTTCAAGTTACTAATGCAGAACCTTGCTATACATGAGCATATGCAAATTGCAGCATCCTACCTGTTAGAAAGTTGTGCAAGAGAAAATTAAAAGAATATGATGGCACTTAAGCCCACTGACTTACAACATAATGAATTCGAGTTGACTTTCCACATTCATGTTTCTTTGCTATAAAACCAGGGAATGGATCTGCATGTGGGAGAACCTCGTTGGCCCCATGTCTGAATAATTGTTAAAAGCTAATACCTTTAGGTGTATTTGCTGGCTTGAAAATGCTTTCCAGTGTAGCCTTATTGTGTAGCTGAGGTTATTCTGATAGGTCGTCTTGTTGAAAACATTTGTCTCAGTTTTGGAATAAATGTATTTTTTGCATTCGAATTCTGATACTCATGTAAATCGCTCTGATACCTTTGGGTCTAGCCAGTGCTATATAAAACCTTTCAAATAAATAATTTTGTCTGCAAAACTGTGCAGTAGGGTTAGCGCCAACACGTAATTCATGCTCGAAAAACATTTGAGCGCTTTATTCCCCATTGATTACTGCAGAACTAAAACACGGGTGGAAATTCACATTCAAATAGTGTTTGCACCCCGGTGTATTTTTTGTGATCACAACACTTCGAATAAAGTCACAAGTAGCAGGATGTTTATCTAAGATCGAGGTAACTATTAGTAGCAATACTACGTGTCTCTCGGACATCTTTCAAGTGCTCACCGTCCTTTTCCACCTGCACCCCCCCTCCAAGGGGCGGCAATCTGAGGGATATCCCCGGGCACCACAAGCTCTAGCTATGCCCCTGCAGGGGGCAATAGAAAGGACACATATCACACATCTGACCACCCAGCAGGTAGTTGATAATATCCTTGGCTACCACAGATAAAATGAGTATTATGTGAGGCTATAACACTACTGTTATTAACACCTTCAATAGTCAGAATTACAATACATTCACTTTTCCCCACTGGAATTCTCCCAATACTACTTATACGTAGGTCTGCTTTAGCTCTGGTAACAGAAATCACAAATTGTTCATTACTGGTAAAAGTTCTCCTATTTGTGAAGACATATGGTGTTGTAATATTGTCCGGTTGATACTCTTCCCATTCCCATTTGGTCCCTTTGGCTTGAGGATAACCATCTTTATCTTGGTAGCATACTTTATTGAGGCAAAAAAGAAACCCGCCTACTGTACGTCTTCCAGATACAAACAAAAGTGGATACCAAGCTTGACAAGAACCATTATGAGAAAATGGAAGAGGAAAAAAAAGGTGTTCCTCTTTTCTTTTGATGTGAAGGTATCATCCCACACACCCAACAGTTGGTAGTATTTGTGGCATTATAAGTATGATGCAACATCTGGATAAAGGTATTATTTAAGTAGGATTGTCGATATTTCTGCTCATGGTATGGAAGTGTGAAGTAGTGATGTTCCATTGGTACTGGAGTAGTGGCAGCAAAAAGCTGTTAAGCAGGAGCCACTTTCTCAACAAACCAGGTGATTATTCCCATAACCACCAGAGCAACAACAAACCCTACAGCACAAATGATTCTTTTGTTATGCATTTTAGCAACAGTGATAGTTGATCTTTCTACAAACTCGTTGAAACAATTGTTGGAGCTCTTATCCCTGGGCAGCCTCTGATTTCATCACCGAGGGTCAAGACGGGTGTCATTACACTACGCAGGACTGATCCCCCCCCTTGCCATATCGGCGTTCCGTTTCACTAACCCAGGGCGGTAGCTCAACCAGTCTTTTTCGGCAAAGCAGATTCTTTCCTTGGTCTCAGTTGATATCGGGATTATCCAGCGATCGTGTGGTCCGGGATGACTCCTTCAGATTCGTCAGGTGAAATAGCTTGGCCTTTCTCTGTTTCCAGGAACTCTCGATGGTCGGTCAACACAGCAGGTTCCACCGAGGTAGGTGACACACATTTGCAGTGTGTGCTGTGGATCCAGTTCTTTCTGTTTGTCACTCGAACTGCAGTCCTCGACGCAAGGAGCACTTGCTCTGGTCCTCGCCACCTCAGGTCCAAACTGTTCGATTTGTGGAAGACCTTTATCATAACCTGGTCACCAGGTTGGAGTTCGTGGGCCTCACCTATAGATCTCTCAGGAAAAGCTTCTCGAACCTGTTGATGAATAGAGATCCAACTGTCGGTTAACTGTGCCAAATAATCATTCATCAGAACACAAGGTACATCATGTATGGGGCGTGGCTAGGGAACTCCCCAAATGTTCATCGGTCTCCCAAATACCACCTCATAGGGCGTAAGGCCGGATCGTGAATGCGGCACTGATCTTATAGACCACAATGCCAAGGGTAGTGCATCCGGCCACTTCAAAGACGTGGAAGCCAGTATTTTCGCCAACTTTAGTTTCAAAGTAGCGTTGTACTTCTCCACTAATCCTGCTGATTGCGGGTGGAAGACTGCATGGAATTTCTGCTTGATCCCTAATCCTTTCAGGACATGCCCAACAACTTGCCCAATAAAATTAAGTCCGTTGTCACTCCACAAAAGTTTATAAACACCATATCTAGGGAAAAACTCCTTTATAAGCACTTTTGCTGTAGTAAGAACAGTATTATCCTTTGTAGGGTATGCCTCTATCCATTTACTGAAGGCACATACCACCACAAGGACATATTTTAGATTATTGCAGCGTTCAAGTTGGATGTAATCCATCTGCAAGACTTCAAAAGGTGCGGTTGGTGTAGCAAACCCTCCTGTAGGAGTTTGTGTCCTTTTACCAGGATTATACTGCCAACAGATCAAACAGGACTGTACTACTCTTTTAGCAGTACTAGCAATTTCAGGATGCTCCCAAACTTGTGTAAGCAATTTAGTTATTGCTAGAGCTCCAATATGTGCCAGCCCATGTGCCATTTGAACCATAGGTTGTAAATAGGCTTCAGGCAATTTCCACTTATTCATTTCTTTGTTACGCCAACAACCCTCATCGTCTAACATTCCTTCTTTAGACCATTGCTCAAGCTCTTCCACAGAGGCAGATCTCTGTATATCCAATATATACACGGTCTCTGTGCAGGCTCCCGCTCTACATACATTTGTTCTAACTTTTTCCATAATGCCCCAAAAGTTGCATGATCGTCAACTTTACGCACAGTTCTCCACATGCCAGGCGGAAATCTCAATCCGAAAAACAAATCAATATCAGGCAAAGTCATGGTACAAGAGCTAATAGCACCCTCAACTTCCTCATAAAAAGCTGCTGGATTTTTGCACGGATCAGGCAATGCATTTTTAAGGGCCATAACATCCGCTCTATTCCAAGGAGTATAGACCCAATTATAAATAAAATAAACCTTCGAATTGGCTGAACTTTTATCATCAACTGTTCCCTCGCCTCTATGAGGAACATACAAAGGCGCGGCTTCCTGCATAGGTTTTGCATGAACTATCTTAGTCTTATCTGTTCCAGCGATAGAAGTTTGTACCACGTCGGTCTGAGATGTTAGTGCAGCTGCTGCTGCCTTTTTCTCCTCTCGCAAACGGACTGCATCAGCACGCAGTTTAACCAAACGCCTGATTGTATCAGCCACCTGAGAAAAGACAAAAAGACCATCACACATTTGCTTACAATCAGTTGCTACATCATCAGGTTCCAATTCATCAGAATGTTTCCTAAACAGCTCAACAACCTCTGCGGCGAATACCTCGGTAAAATATATTTGCTCCCTTTCCTGACAGTTTTTTATATCATCTAAAAGCTCAGAAGCAGGGGCGGTACTACGAAGGGCATTACGAGTAAGCATGGGCGAATTTTGTGAATCTAGCGTTCGCGAATTTGCCTATTTGCGAACTCGCAATCCGCAAAATCCGCGAATTCTCGCTAATTTGCGGATTTTTTTTGCTTTTTGTGCTCGCAAGGGTTTCTGCCAGTTCGCGAGTGTTTTGTACCAGTTCGCAATTGCGAACTTACTTGTCGGCTCGCAACGGTCGCGACTATGTTGTTTCTACGTCTGGTTCATCATCACAGGTTCCCAGCACCCTCTGTTTCACCACTGCCACCCTCTGTTTCACCCATGCCACCCTCTGGTACATCAATGCCACCCTCTGGTTCATCATCACTGTAGATTATGGGGGGGGAAAGCAAGCACACAACTGCCCTGCTTCAACTGACATGAATTAATTTGGGGTTGGTTTATTAATGTGTCACTGTTTTAAAATTCCAGTCTGGCACCTGCTTCCTTATCTGTAATTTGCTTTCTGTTGCAGTGCAATTTTTTTTTCCAGGACCTTTGTGGCCTACTTGTAGCTATTCTATGAGCCTGCTGTGAGGGTCAGAGCAGGGTCATACAATTGTTGCAACTAGCAACTGAACTCTGGAGGGGCCCCAGTCAGGAAGCACTACAGGGAATGGTTACTAATGATGAGTTTGAACTTTTGCACCTGCTGAGTGCTTTCAGTTTTGCAAAACTCGTTTTTCTGCAATTTCGCGGGATTCGCGGGGCGCGAACTTGCGCAAGATCGAATTCGGAAGCCGCAAATTCGTGCGAATATGCGATTTGTTTTTTTGCGGCGTGTTAATTCGCAAGGTTTTGTGCGTTTTAGCGAGCCGCTTGTAGCGCAACGGAGCGAAGTTACCCTTGCGGTCGTTCACGGGCGCGGCCATCTTGTTTGCTTGACGTGTTTCCGGGCGCGATGTGTAATCTCGCAAAGTGTGCGGCTCGCTAGTACAATTTCGCGTGTGATCGCGAGGAAAATCTCGCGCGAACTTACCCACGCGGTCGTGAAGGGGCGCGGCCATCTTGTTTCTCATTCATTGCTATGGTTCTGGGCATGCTTTTTGTATCCTCTCTGAATCTCTGCCATCCTTTGCTTGTTTGAAGTTTTTTTTTATCTATTTTACTTATTATCTATCCCTCTATTTTTCTAGCTCTATTTTTGTGTTTTCTGCTACTTTTGGTTAATTTTAAACTACTTTTTTAAACTCTTTTCTTTTCTTCTCTTCCCTATTCTATTTTCTTTATTATTTAGCTTCCTTTCTGCCCAGACCATGGTAAAGGGAGCCGGGAAGCATCCCGAGAAGGGAAAGGGTCCCGCACCCCGTGCCCGGCTCCCGTGCGGGCGTTTGAGGGGGGAGCAGGTCGCACCCCGGGAGATCTTCAGCCCGGAGGAGGTGGATGCACTAATTTTTTATGTTCAGCGCCGCCTCAGGCCCAGGACCATCATGGCAGGCGGCAAGATTGGTAGCGGGTACGGGATCCAGGAGCGCCGGAAGCGGTGGGAGAAGGTGTGCCGGGCTATGTACCACCACTCTCGGGTCCGGCGCACCTACAACCAGGCCACCCACCGCTGGACGGATGTCCTGGACCGGGAACGTCGAGGTCCCCGGGCTTGGTGAGTAGTAGTAGCTATTTCTTTACTACTCTGTTTTCTCCTGCTCTGTGTGTTATTATATTGCACATTTTTGTTTTTTACCAAGAGCAATAATGCTGCTGATTACATTGTAGGTAAATTATATTTCAAAATCTTCTGTGCATTTCAGGTGCACTGCTCTCCTTCTCAGTAGTGTTGCTACTATGCTTATTTGTTTTCGATTTTGTGTTCATTTCATTGGCCTGTGAAATTATGTATGAGTGTAGTTTAAAGAACTGCGTAATGCTAGACACTAAGGGTCAGATTTTTAATTACCGGCGCATCCCTGCAAAGTAGCAGGGATGCACCAGTAATTGTGCGCCACGCCACCACCACCCATGGTGCGCCGTATTTACAATGCGCCGCACCATGGGCCCAAAATGTCACCAAAGCGTTATGCATCTGTGCCGTAAAGGCGTCGCATTGCTGGAGTTGCGTAGCAACGATGGCGCAGCTCCATCAATGCTCTGGGGTGCCCTATCTCCCCAATGCTGCGTCAAGCCGTACGTCTGCTTCAAGCAGGCGCAGGGTTTGAGTCACGCATCATTGTCCTCAAAGTGACTGATTGTAATCTTGTAGATTTGCCTCAGCCACTTTTAGGATGCGTTCCTGCGCAGGAACGCCCTCCCTTGCGCCGGAACGCCCCCTGATGGCGCATGGCTTTACAACGTGATGCATCTCCCATATGCGTCACGTTGTTAATATACGCCGCACCATGGCGCCTCTTTTGTTCTGCCGCTGCGTCACAAAAGTCACGCAACAATGGAGCAAAAGAGCCGCAAGGGGCTTCTAAATCAGCCCCTACAGACTCAAGTCCAGTCCTTCCTTTGTACACATGGCGATAAGAAGAAATAGTGGTGGTGGATTGATAGTTTGAATATTTTAATGACTGGTTAATGTAGTAGGAAACTTTAGTGTTGTCGCTGATCTGCAATCACGATGGACTTTGGCTGTCACTTCGCGTGCTGCGGACTGCTGCCTGCCAGTCCTAAGCAAACCTTTTTAGTACTTTGTTTAGTGAGTTACATAAGAACTTTCCAAGTTGACGGTCCGCAAATCAAGCAATACTAATAACTTAGTAGACCACATGAGATCGGTCAATATATCCCGTGGAATAGTTGTCTATTTGCTATTTCGCCAAAATATTTTGTTATTGTTCTTTTGAAATGTTTGATTTAGTTGACAAATATCATCCATGTTTTCTGGTCTTTCTTTCTTTCATGTTGTACATCAGCTCCCCCCAGGGGCAAGAGGACACAGGAGGAGGAGGGTGCTGTTCAACAGGATGCAGGCCAGGATCGGGCAGGCGAGGGCTCCTTTGCTGGCCCCGGTAAGTTTTAATTTTAATATAGAGTACCTATTTTTTCCTAGCGTTCCTCATTCGATTTTTTCTAAATCGTCTTTGATCTTCTTGTAGACTGGACCTAAATTCTTATCCTGCCTCGACTATGACTCCCTGTGGTATTACTAGATTATTCTTATTAGTCTGTCTGTGTAGCTAACTAAGATTGCACATTTGGCAATTCATTTGAACTCCATTCTAGTCAGCAATAGCTCTATACACTGAGTGCAGTCCTCTGGGATTGTCCATAATGTCTTTTCAAGTCTTCTAAATGTTTATGCTTTGACAATTGCCAACAATAAAAAGGTGAATGACCACCAAGAAAGAATAATATACTACTTTACTTTTGGTTTGGATAGGAGGACAATCCATTCTACTACTGTTGCAGGGACAAATCTGCACAAACAGAACTATGGACACTAAATAATGCATTGCTTAGCTTATCAATTATAATAGGCGCTGTTAGACTTTCCACATACCTCAGTGATAACAGACTTTGTAGTTGAACCCCCAATCTCCTTACTGACTAGATAGTGTGGCAGAGTCATTTAGCTCCCAAAGTCACCGATTATTGATCCCCAATGATGATTAGATTATCCAACGCAGGACAAGAGTACGGAGTCAGAGTCAAGAAGTGTCAGAGGCACGGACTCATGCTTGCAAAAATTCCAAAACCTTTAGCTCAGCCACTCTAGTCTGGAGCCGAGCTCTCACCTGGTTTGAACTTGATCTTGCTCGTGTTCTTAGAAGTCAAGTTTCTGTCTGTTAGGAGAAAAAGTGGTGCGTGTTAAAAATAAAAAGCAAGCATTCATCAGTTGTGCCAAAAAGTGCAGCAAGACAACAGCCTTCCCTGGAAAAAGGGACATTTTTACTTTAGAGTAGACAGTCACAAATTATTACATTGTTTTCAGTTTTTTTCACATTTCTTTATTCCTCCTAGACCAAATATTATATAGTAGTGAGTGGTGTATTCTAACATTCTTAAATGTACTTTGTAGGTGGAACATTTGGTGGCGGGGCCAGCGCGGAGGTGGTGGTGGTGGATGAGGGGAACACTTCTGGGGAGGAGGCGGTGCAAGTGCCGGACGACACCAATGTGCCTGTGAGGGTTCACACGGTGGTGGCGGGCCGAGGTAAGCTATATATTCCTTACTTATTGAGATTGAAGACTGCAGAGTGTGCTTTCTGCACGGGTGTATTATAAATCAACCAGGTAGTAGCCTCCTCTAAATGTACTTCGACTTAGCTGTGAAGTTTTTGGCGAGAAGAATCCCAATCAGATCTGAGATGAACTTGATGGATGGGATGAACGAAAAGCGAAAGAAGGGTGTAAGTAAGTGTGGAAGGACGAGAAATTTAATGATGACTGGCAAAGAAGAATGATATGTGTTTGCTTGGTCCCCGAGGTGGTTGGGAAGGAAGAATATGGTATGGTGCATGGCTGCGTGAATGATGAAGCAAGGATGGGTGGAAGGAGAACAGCCTGGGTGGGTGAAACAGAAACTGTATGTGTGCATATACTTTGAACGGATGGATGCCTGGATCATGGTACTATCTGACTCATAGATAGCATATGTGTATCTAGAGAGAGTAGACGGTCACTGGATGAACTAAGTGTTACTTTGAAGAGCATGTAACACCGCACCCGCACGTCCGTTCCAGTGTAGGAAAGGCAAGGAAAAGAAGTTGTAATTTTGTCCAAATACTACCATGAATAGTAGCAGTAGTTTGTATTGCAACTGCAAGCACAGCATACATCCGGTTATTATGGTGGACACTCCCTACCTCTCTTAATAACTTTAGTTTAGTAGTAGTACGTCATTTATGTGTGGGTGTATCACTGTTCACTCAATAATAAGCAAAGCACCTAAAGTCATCCCATATGTAATCAAATACATCCCATGTGAAGTGATAGATAATCAGATTATTTAGCTTCTTCATTTTCCTTTTCTAGTACTCATTTGCACTGTAGGGTGAAAGCTAAATTAATTAAGCAGTAGCCCTTTTAACAGAGTATTCTCAGTGCCACCCGTAATAGAAAAGTAAGAGCTTCACCACCTGCATGTACTGGACCGGTACAGTAACGCAAGCCTGTCTCACTCTTCATGGTGTGCGTCTGTTTTTCTCGGGTGCAAGTTCACTGCGCTGGCATTATGCCGGCTTGCATAAGATAACGTACCAATTTTCCTAAACAAGAGAGAAGAAGAAGAAGAAGACTGGTGTACTGTCATAGTCGACTGTAATGGAAGTCCATAGTGCTCGTAGAATTTGTTCCTTAAACTCCCACTAATGTTAGAGCAAGGATGAAGAAGTGGGAGGTTAGATAGATACTGTCCTCAATAGTTATGTACTGTGCTTTCAATTTGCTACTTGTACTGTGACACAACTTTCTGCTCAATCATTTTGTGTTAATCTTAAGGAGCATTGGTTACAGACGATGTCTTTCTTTCTTCATATAGTTGCTCCTTCCAAATCAAACAGACCATCAAGGAGGGAGCTGGCTCGAATGGCCCAGCAACGGAGGCTGGATGCCACTGTTGCCGAATATCGGTGGCTGGTGGCCCTGGAGGAGGAGGACACGCAGTCTACCAGTACAACATCCACTGGGACAGCTGAATCCTCCTCCGTGCCGCCACGGGCTGCCAGCCAGCGCAGTGCTCCAGCAGTACGGAGCCGGGCTACCAAAGCCAACCGCCACCGCCGAGCAGCAAAGACAGCAGCTGCCCCCCACAGGAGTGGCAAGGCACGCCAGCGCCGCTAATGCCTCAGAGTGTTCTACCTGGAGCAGGAGGTCCTAACCTATAAGAACTTGGTGGAGGGCCTCCGCTTCGACCATGCCACCCTCCGCAAGGAGTATGATGCCCTGGCCGCTAAAGTCAACAGCACCCTGCCCTTGCCCCTTTTTTAGAGACTTTTGGGGGTGGGAATTGGGAGTTGGGTTGTTTTTGGGACTTTTGAAGGACAATCGTTGGCGTTCAGGAGGGTCTTGCGGGACATTATTTTGTTAGGGCTACACAAATATACTTTTTGAAACTTTATCTGGCCATACCTGTTTTTTACTGCTTTTGAGTCTGGTGGGTGGGGGTTTAACAGTAAGTTTGTTTTCCTGAAACTTAAGTCTGTGTCATTTTCTTCCTTTAAGTGTAAATGGCTAAATATTTTCAACACTAAGTGCCTCTCACAGAGCAAGTGAATTCAAGAGTCCTAGGACTTTAGTAGTACTACCGTCAATCTCTCGTCTCTCCTAATACTCCATTATACTACCTCCCACCAAACGCTTATCTTACCTGTAATTTGTGTTTGAAAGTAGGGCTAGGCCCAGGGCTGGCTCCACGGGAAATGGCGATTAAGGTTGGCAATCCTGGGCGGATGAAATGTCCTCATTGCGGTGGTACTAGTGGTGTGACACAGTGGCAGTTGCATGCCTATGGAAAAAAAGAAAATGAAACCTGCTTTGTCCTTACTGGAGCATTACAACGGTACGATAGAGAATATAGCAGGTGACAGTACACTAGAACAGTGCCACAATGTAGCCTAACAAATGGTAAAGTATTGAAAGTATAACTAGTACTTGCGTTGAATTTCTTTGACATTGGCTACTACTACAAGAAATAGTACTGAAGCTGAGTAAGTCTAGAATATATCCTCGGATTCCTTCACCAGCCTGTTGCTATGACCTTATCCTCCCCAGCAAGTGTGTGGAATTATTGCTGTGATTTAGTCACACATCAATCAAAACCACACAGCCCGGGGGAAGAGGGTTAGGGTTTGGAAAATGGATGGGAAGGGGTTTTTTTTTTGGGTAAGTTTTGTTGAGAGAAGAAAAAAAAAGCACAGCATGGACAAACAATAATTGAAGATAAAGAAATCTTTGGGTACAAAGCTAACCATAAATCTTTTAAGTGACATAAAGGAAGTGCATGCACTACTGCATGCATGGTTACTGAAAAGTAAGTAGTACTTTCAACAACCGTGAATGACAGACAGCGACAGTACAGGGCTGCAGCGCTTTCACTTGCCTATCTCTGCACTCAGAGAAACACTTCTTACATTAAATTAGGTTTAAAAAATAGCCGAAGTAAAACCTATAGAATGGCTGTGGGGATCAATTTAGAAGCAGAGAGAGATCCAAGAAATGCAGAGTCACACTCATAGAAGTTCACAGCAATAACATTACTTAAAAAATAATTTGCAAACAATGGATACTGTATCTGTATGTTGTTGTAGTTGTCCTTGTTGAATTTGGTAAGTAAGTTGCACGCATCAAACCATTCCTCTTATTAGCGGCACTCCTCCATTCCAGCTGACGCTTCGTCCATCAATGTTGGTGACCAGAAGACACCCTGTCCACTGCCTGCCTGGCGGATGCTGAATTGCGGCTCGCTAATGTTACGCCTGACTTCATCCTTTTTTTCCCATTGCACAGACTGAAACCCGGCCTGTAATTATTGATGGAAAAACAGGAAGTGATATATTAGAACACCACTGATAAATAAATATAAGGTATGTATGCTGTGTAGTGCAAAAAGTCACACTTTGAGTTTCCTAATAGACAGTACAATATTTTTGAAAGTGCGTACTCTGTCTGAGTCTCCTTTTGAAGGATAAATAAGTATGGGCAAATTAATTTAGCGGATCTTTCCTGTAAACTGTGTTTTACAACAAAATTAGACCTTCCCAGCAGTGCTCCCACCCGACCCTTACTAAAGCCAGTCGCAAAAATGTAGAAGACCCCCAATCAGATTTCAAAAAACGATGCCTAGTAGAAAACTGGTGACAAAACGTACTTTGAAAGTAAAAGTAGGCCCAAATCCCCCCTTACCCACCGTGGATTGTATTCAAACCACTTGCAAGCAAGCAAAAGTATCCATACCCAGCATCGCTCCAAGACTCGCAAACCCCGCCACAAACAGCCCCCCACCCACACACATGCAATACAAATACTGCTAAACCTAACGAGCCCTAAGTTAAGAATAGTGGCAAACGCTTTCTTTAACTATGCCAAATCCCCCCTTTCCCACCATGGAATTTCTTCAAATCACTTGCAACCAAAATTACACATTCCCACGAGTGCTCTAAGACCCCAGAACTCAGTTGCAAAAATCTAGAACACCCCGAAACACATGCAATCCTGCTGCTAGGGCTAACCCTAACGAACCTAAGTTACAAAAAGTGCCAAAAGGCTTTTCCTCATGGATTTTGTCCAAACCACTTCTATCCGGTATTAGACCTTCCCAGGAATGCCCCAAGACCCGCCAACCCACCCGCAAAGAAGCACAACACCCCCAAACAGCCAAAAAGGAAAATCTCATACTTACAATATTTATCGGCCTTCGGTCCAAACCCGCTGTGCAGCTAGATCATAACTCCCGTTTCCCACCACGGATTTCCTGAAAAGCAAATGCAATCAAAATTAGACTGTCCCAGCAGTGCTCCCAGACCCCAAAACCCACCCACAAACACCCGGAACCCCCCCAAAGAGCACCTCAAAGGCAAGCAAGTCAGCAAAATCACAAAAAAAATCGCCTCCGATTTGGTCCAAACCACTTTTATCCGGTATTAGAGCTTCCCAGCAATGGCCCCAGGAACCGCCAACTCACCCGCAAAGAAGTAGAACACCCCCACAAGTGCAGAGTCTTTCTTCATTGGGCGTAATCCAGCCCTCTGCTTTGAGGGAAATAGGAGTCTGGAGGAGGAGGATAGAGGAGCATGTTCTTGTGAACTTGTGAACCTGAGGAATGCAGACTGCGGCACCATCAAATCAATAAGCAAACAAGTGAAGACAGTTCTGCTGATGGGCTTGTGTTTGTGATTAGGTGATTAAAGTTTTAATTATATCAACTGTGCAAAACAAAGAAAGACAGACACGCAGGAATAAAAGTCAAAAAGGACGAAAAAATGTATTGATTCATTGGCCCATTTTCAAGGCTCGGTGTCAGGGAATTAGAATAAGAGTTCGTCCTCATACTCTGCGAATTTAGGCAGGAATAGGTCAGTGTCACCGAACAGAGAAGAAATTCCCTTATCTAAGTTGCTGTCCTCCTCGTCTTCACCCGGCGTGTGTTCTCGTATTTTGTAATCTGGTGGTATGAGGTGCTGATTCATCTTGATCATTGTTAAACTCTCCACATTTTTGGGCGCGAGGCGGGTCCGTTTGGAAGTTACAATGCCACCAGCAGCACTGAAAACACATTCAGAAGACACGCTTGCGAGTGGGCAAGACAAGTAGTTTATAGCCAGGTTGGAGATCTGTGCCCACAATTCTTTTTTCCCATACCAATACGCCAATGGGTCAGCATTAAGATGGACCTCTGTTGAGTCATTCAGATAGTCCTGCACCATCGACTGAAGGTTCTCCATGGTTCCTCCACTTTGCTTACTTTTTGCTGGGAGTGGGACCTTTAGAGAACCAAACCCAAGCTCAGTTAGCCAATCCTCTTCTCCATCTCCACCCAATGTTACTGTTGTGTCTGGTGCAGATGATCCGGTTGCCGGTGTCTTTAACGGCTGAGAGGTCACTTCTGCCACAGCCACAGGTGCAGAAGTGGATTCTTTTGACTGGGAATGGCCTGCTGATGCTGATGTACTGCCTTTTCCTTCAATTTCCTGCTGTTCTCTTTCAAACCTCATGGCTGAAAAGGCTAGCCAACGTTTGTACTGTGTAACATCTTCATCATCAAAAGGAAAGAATGCTCGGCCTGCCAGCGCCTTTTTGTAGCGTGGATCCAGAATAGTAGCACAAATGTAATGCTGTTCTGATTGGATCATTTTAAGACGTTCATCGCAAAGTAGGCGCTGTAATAATTTCTCCGCCAAATCAAAAGCTTCTTGCTTTTTTTCATCTTTTTCAAACGTAGAAGACACCGCCTTCAGTCTGTGCTCCAGCATGCTCAACAATGGGATAGCTTTTCCCAAATTACAGTCCTCCTTGCTGACTGCACGCGTGAAGACCTCAAAAGGACAAAGCATGTCTGTCAGGCATTTAACTAGGTTCCATTGCTCCGCATCTAGCCTCAGGTCCTTATGAGCTGTACCCAGTGTTAAGAAATAGTGATCGAGTACCGTATTCTGCTCATACAGATGCTCAAGCATGTAGAAGGTTGAGTTCCAACGTGTTGGCACCTCCTGGATGAGTGCTTTCACTGGCATTCGACGTTCATATAGCAGGCTCCTCAGATGCTTCCGGGCCATAAAAGAATGGCTGAAATGGTTGCACATTCTTCGGCAGGTGGCCACTAACTCGCATGCTAGACTGTCTTCATCACTCAAGAATTTTTTAACAACCAGGTTTATACAGTGCGCCAAACACGGCACTCTGAAATACTCACCCAGCTCCATGGCCTTAACTACATTGGTGCCATTATCCGTGGAAACATAACCAATCTTGCATTTTTTTGGGGACAGCCAGTGAAAGACCTTTGTGTTAAACTCATTCAAAATGTTTTGTGCTGTATAACATTTCTCCAAGCCAAACATGGCTAGTGTTGCATGTTTCCGAGCAGCTTTAAAAACTTGGTCCGGGTCAACATCTGCGTTTAGCTTTGCTTTAACCCCTGAAAAAGAGACCTAGTGTGCAGTGATGCACATGTAATCAGCGCCTGCAGCACTGGTCCACATGTCTGTTGTCAGATGTATAGTGTGAACAGCACTCTTCTGCAAAGCTGCCCCAATCACCTCCAGCACTTCTTCATGTAGTGCTGGAACCGCAACTCTGGCAAAATAGAACCGGCTAGGAAACTTCCATTTAGGGCAGAGCGCTGCCACTAATTCTAGAAAACCAACCCCTTCTACAATAGAAAAAGGGAGAAGGTCCAGAGCTAGGATTTTAGCCAGCTTACTGTTATACAGACGCATCAGTGGGTGGTTGCGATCATATGGCGCGTCTGAAAACAACATGGTTCTAATGTTGCCCTGGACCATGCTTTTATGGGATAATGATGACTTCTTCGACCCAGTTACACTCGCTGATGAACTTTTTCGCATTGGTGTCTCACTCTCTCCCACACTCTTAGTGTGGCTCAAAGGGGGTGTGCTGCTGACAGGGGTACTTGGGTGTAAGTGAAGTGTTTGACACTTCTTCCTCCTCGTCATCATCAGATGAAACATCAACGTTTACAGTTTGTTGACTTCCAATTCGGGCTTCCTTGATCTCCTTTAGGTGCACAAACCATTGGACAGTGTGCTGTCTCCCAAGATGAGCTCTCTGGCCTCCGGTACCATAGTTGGTACCAAACTTACCACGACTAACTGCATGCTTACAAATGCTACAAATGGCGAAGTTTTCCTTTTTTGGGCAAACACTAAAGAAGTCTCAAACTGCAGACTTGAAAAGTTTGTGGGGGCCGGAGGAGGCGGCGATACTGGTGGTGGTCATGCTGCTAATGCCAGATGAAGTGGAGGATGTGGATTGCCGAACTTTACTACGTTGTGCACTTTCACCACCACTAATTGAGGTCGAGGTGGATGGAGGTCCCTTTGGGCGAGGAAGAAATATGGAAGTGGTAGGTGTTGGTGTACTAGTTAACTCCAATGATTGTGCTGTTTCCATTGCCTCCTCGTCAACAACATCATCATCACGCTCAGCAGCTTCTCGGGCTAGGGTCAAAATGTCTGTTTGCTGCATGCCCGCTGGGGCTGCAGTGACCTTTATGATGACTGCGTCGTCGTCGTGAGAGTCTTCATCAGCAGGACTATCCGCCACTTCTTGTTGGGCATCATCACACTCCATAACTTTGAGACTTTCGACAAACTTCCTTTTACGCTTAACTACCTTTGTCAGATCATGGTGTGCCTCACTCTCAGACGGCAGTGATGGTTCCCAAGTGGGATCCATATCATCAGAAGGAAGGGGGCTTGAAGAAGATGTAGACACCACCCTTGATCTTTTCCTTGCTAGGGATGTGGAAGACAATGAATGTTCATCAGGAGGAGTGGCTTCCTCAAATGATACCTCGGCTTGATTGTCGATTTCCTGATGTGCCCCTACTTCGGGACGAACAACTATTGTGGGCACTAGTGACCCTCCATGCACCTCTGCTTGCGCATCTCCTTGCGCTGCCTCTCCTTCCACATGTACTTGGTCTTGTACTTGCACATGTGGTTGTTGTTGCGGCTGTGGTTGTTCAACACTCGTCAGATGAGTTACAACAACCTGTGTTGATTGAGGGACATTGCTGCTACTTTCTTGCGATGAGCCAACATCACTGGTCGATGGTGATTGAACAACTAGACTAAGTGCCTCTGCAGCACTCAAGGGCTTGGACTTAAGTTGGCGTGGTGGTGGTGGCACTTAGCCCATTGGTGCGGGGTGCTGCTCCCAGCTTGATCCCCAGCAGATCCCGCTGCTGCTGCAGGCGTACTTCTTTTTTTACTCCCAAAAAATGTGGCGGCCGGCACACCAGTCTCCTTGGTAACTTGCTTCTTCTGCTCCTTACTGGCAACTTTCTTGCTAGAGGAGCTACGGGGAACTTTTCTTGGGGCCATCTTCTTCAGAGGTCAGAACAGCAGGCCGCAGTTGCACGAGTTGCAGATTTGTCTGTGGCCAGATGTGACGTCACGTGACGTTATGCTGCACACACACCACTGCAGGACTTCTTCCTGGCACTGGTGGTTCTCTTGAGTCTTGTGCACCTAAAAGCAATGGAAGACAGAGGAACATCAGTTCAGTTATACACTCCAAAAACTCGAAAACCACATAAAAATCAGCACAATCCCATGCCATCCAAGCCCTCCATGATGTTTAAATTCAAGACACCCCACAGAAAGACTAGGCCCATGCATCCGCTCACTACCCCTGGTCAAAAGGCCACAACAACAGCCCAAAAAAATCAAAAAACACATAAAAATCAGCACACCCCCATGCCATCCAAGCCCTCCATGATGTTTAAATTCAAGACACCCCACAGAAAGACTAGGCCCATGCACCACTCACTACCCCCAGTCAAAAGGCCACAAGAACACCCCAAAAAATCGAAAAACACAGAAAAATCAGCAGAATCCCATGCCATCCATGCACTCCATGATGTTTAAATTCAAGACACCCCACAGAAAGACTAGGGCCATGCACCACTCACTACCCCTGGGCATAATGGTTGAAAGCTAGGCAAAATGGTTGCAGGCCTAAGAACACTGCCTGCATTCAAAATGGCCACTTGCCTCCCAGCACATGGACAGGGCCTGCCTGTACCAGCACTCAAAATGACCCCCACCCACATGGCCTGTCCCCATGAACACCCCAAACAAAATCGAAAAACACAGAAAAATCAGCAGAATCCCATGCCATCCATGCACTCCATGATGTTTAAATGCAAGACACCCCACAGAAAGACTAAGCCCATGCATCCACTCACTACCCCTGGTCAAAAGGCCGCAACAACAGCCCAAAAAATTAAAAAACACAGAAAAATCAGCACAATCCCATGCCATCCATGCACTCCATGATGTTTAAATTCAAGACACCCCACAGAAAGACTAGGCCCATGCACAACTCACTACCCCTGGTCAAAAGGCCACAAGAACACCCCAAAAAAATCGAAAAACACAGAACAATCAGCAGAATCCCATGCCATCCATGCACTCCATGATGTTTAAATTCAAGACACCCCACAGAAAGACTAGGGCCATGCACCACTCACTACCCCTGGGCATAATGGTTGAAAGCTAGGCAAAATGGTTGCAGGCCTAAGAACACTGCCTGCATTCAAAATGGCCACTTGCCTCCCAGTACATGGCCAGGGCCTGCCTGTACCAGCACTCAAAATGGCCCCCACCCACATGGCCTGTCCCCATGAACACCCCAAAAAATAAAAAAACACAGAAAAATCAGCACAATCCCATGCCATTCATGGCCTCCATGATGTTTAAATTCAAGACACCCCACAGAAAGACTAGGCCCATGCATCCACTCACTACCCCTGGTCAAAAGGCCACAACAACAGCCCAAAAAATCGAAAAACACAGAAAAATCAGCACAATCCCATGCCATCCATGGCCTCTATGATGTTTAAATTCAAGACACCCCACAGAAAGACTAGGCCCATGCACCACTCACTACCCCTGGTCAAAAGGCCACAACAGCCCAAAAAATTGAAAAACACAGAAAAATCAGCAGAATCCCATGCCATCCATGCACTCCATGATGTTTAAATTCAAGACACCCCACAGAAAGACTAGGCCCATGCACCACTCACTACCCCTGGGCATAATGGTTGAAAACTAGGCAAAATGGTTGCAGGCCTAAGAACACTGCCTGCATTGAAAATGGCCACTTGCCTCCCAGCACATGGCCAGGGCCTGCCAGTACCAGCACTCAAAATGGCCCCCACCCACATGGCCTGTCCCCATGAACACCCCAAAAAATCGAAAAACACAGAAAAATCTGCACACAATCCCATGCCATCCATGGCCTCCATGATGTTTAAATTCAAGACACCCCACATAAAGACTAGGCCCATGCATCCACTCACTACCCCTGGTCAAAAGGCCACAACAGCCCAAAAAATCGAAAAACACAGAAAAATCAGCACAATCCCATGCCATCCATGCACTCCATGATGTTTAAATTCAAGACACCCCACAGAAAGACTAGGCCCATGCTACACTCACTACCCCTGGTCAAAAGGCTACAACAACAGCCCAAAAATCGAAAAACACAGAAAAATCAGCACAATCCCATGCCATCCATGATGTTTAAATTCAAGACACTCCACAGAAAGACTACGCCCATGCACCACTCACTACCCCTGCTCAAAAGGCCCCAACAACAGCCCAAACATCGAAAATTCCCAAATTCTAGTTGCAGGAACTGTAATGTCCCAAACAAACTTACTTGTGAAATTTCAAATCCAAAAGTGATCCAAAGAAAGTCAAAAAGGCCTCAAATCCAAATATCCAGCAGCATCCACAAAAAGTAATCCTTCCAGGTCAAGATCCAAATGAAACTGACCAGCACATGAAGAAAGCACTGGGAGGAGCCTGCTGGACAGGAACAGGAAGTTGGAGACTGTGGGGCACTTCCTTCCTCCTACCCCCCCACCCCCAAAATGGACTCCTTGCAAAAAAAAGTGCAGGCAAATGTCAACCTGAGGAGTTATTCTGATAAAAATCATCATTTTCAGAAGGTTTATGCTGCTTGCTGGTGGATTTTTTGTGCAGAATTGCTATTTTGTAATTTCGTGAGTGCGAGATTGTTGCTGCCCGCCGCATCTACGTGTTCGCAATTGCGAACTCTCGCGATACGTGATCACGGCGTACTCGCGTTGACAAACTCTCGCTGTGCAAGGTGGCAAGCCGCGATGACGTAATCGCGGTCGCCAAACTCCCGCAGGATCCCGCAGCAAGATCCAAAATGGTGCAGCACTCGCAAAATATCGAGAAAAACAACTCGGCAAACGCTGAATGACGGTAAGTGAACTCCGCACGCCGCAATATTGTATCACCAAGAAAAAAAATCCGCTGCGTGCGAATTTGCAGATTTTCGGTAAATTTGCGAGAGTTCGCGGATTGAGAATTTACCGAAAATCCGCAAAATCCGCAAGCGGAACGGATTTTCCGCCCATGCTTCCTTACGAGCAGCACCTCTAATGTCAGATGCACGCTCAGCGGACAACACAGAACGAATTTCCCGTGCTTTCTCCTGTTTTTTAGAAGAGTCCTCATGTGACTCATGAGGAGCAGAAGGGAAAATATATGGAACGATCTAATAATATGAAATCATCTTGTGGTTTATTAAGGATAGGATAAAGGGGTTGCCTAACAGCATATTGGCCAGTTACCTGTAAGTGGCGCTCCCAATCCTCTCTCTCTTTTAGTTCTTTTGTTTCCTTATGTTTTAATTCTTATGCTTTCGCATAGATGTTCTTTCGCTGTTCCTTTTCAATCAAGGCTTACTCAGGCTTCATTCGCTCCCGCACTTCTTTCTCCCACATTCGCACGCAGTCAAACATATCTTGCCTAGCCTTTCACTTAAACATTTGTTGCTCCACATACTGAATCTTTCGCAAATCAAATTACCCATGCATAGGCCAACGCAACCCAGGATCTTTATGAGTGTATTAGTTCCATAACGTGCTGTACATTATAGAAGAAATACCATACTTAATATACATGTCCCTATTAGGCGTCCCCTCCGGGGGGGCTGGTTGTGCTTCGTCGAGTCTCAAATTGGTACCACTACAAAAGCAACACATCCTACAAAGTGTGCTGAAAACAGGCATGCCAAAAATAGTGCAAAATATGCAGTATTATAATCAAAAGTAGCGCGTAAGGTACTCTTCGTACGCTGCGCCGTTCAAACAAATAAAAATAGAGAAAAATCTCCTCATTACCTGCCTATATGTATTGCAACACATATATATTTGTCAAACAGATTTCAATATTGGCCAATCGTACAAACAAAGCCGCAGTAAGTGTTACTAAACTACCTTACCAATCAAAGGCGTCAAAAACCAACAGCAAGTGCTGCAGAACGGCTCTTACCAATCAAATGGTGTCCTGGTTCCAACTGCCAAGTTCTCAAATCGACCAAATGGTCACTGCACGGCGAATCAACAGAAGAGATCTCAGTCGAGGACCGGCGCCACCTGGATGGTCTTATCTTATCTTATCTTAGGGGATTCTTGTATAGCGCACTGACACCGAGAGGTTTCCTGGCGCTGGCTGAGTGCCAATGAGATGGAGATACAGGGGTCTAGCCAGTCTGTGTGAAGAGGTGAGTTTTTAGGAGTTTTCTAAAAGCCAGAAGGGAATTGGCAGATTTAAGAGGGAGAGGTAACTGGTTCCAGAAGGCAGGGGCAAGGTAGGCAAATCTACGACCGCCGTTTTTTTTTAGTTTGGTAGCAGGGACAGCTAGCAAGAGGCGATGGGAGGAACGAAGATTGCGTACCGGACGGTAAGGGATGACCAGTGATTTGAGGAAGGCAGGGGAGGTCCCGAACACAGCTTTGAAGGTCAGACAGCCGATCTTGAATGCAGTCCTCTGCTCCACCGGCAACCAGTGGAGTCTGTGAAGAAGTGGTCTCGCGGATTGCCACTTCGGGGTTTTATAGGCCAGCCTTGCCGCTTGGTTCAGTACAATCTGGAGCCTATTAAGGAGGAATTTAGGTAGGCCGTAGTACAGGGAGTTTGAAAAATCCAGGCGGGAGAGCACCAGGGCGATCAGGACTTGTATCAGGGCCTCTGGTGTCAGGAGATGGGAAACTTTCCTGATTTTTCTGAGCTGGAACATACATGAGGACACAACCGCACCAACCTGAGGCTTAAGAGAGAGCTCCGAGTCAATTATGACCCCGAGGCTCTTTGCTGACTTAGCCGGGATGGGCGGGGAGCCAAGCTCAGTTGGCCAGAACTGTGGGCCCCAGTGAGTGAGACTATTTCCTGGAAGGATCAACTCGGTCTTCCCCGGGTTCAATTTCAGCTGGTGGAAATTCATCCAATGTTGGATGTGTAGCATCACTGCTTGACAATCGAGGGCTGCATTGGGGGTGTTAAGCGGAAAAATGATTTGCCGATCGTCTGCATAGTTGAATACAGTGAGATTCCACCTCTTCAAGGAGAAAATAAGCGGCTGAAGATAAAGATTAAAAAGCAGAGGGGACAGGGACGATCCCTGAGGCACTCCGCAGATGGATGGGTACTGTGGAGCTGTGAAGGGACCAAGCCGGACCGCCTGCATTCTGCCCGACAGGAAAGATTTGAGCCAGGCAGAAACCAGGCCTCGGATGCCGGCTTGCTCGGCACGGTGGATGAGGATGTTGTGGTCCACCGTGTCAAACGCAGCCGACAGATCCAAAAAGACAAGCGCCTGTGATGTCCCTTTATCGGCATTAGCCCTAAGCGTATCCATAACTGCCAGGATCACAGCCTCGGTGGAATGGGCTGGTCTGAACCCAGCCTGATTAGGTTCGAGAAAGTTGGAACACTCGATGAATTCAGATAGGCAGCTAGTAACATGTGCCTCCAGGAGTTTGGATAGGTAGGGCAAGAGAGAGATAGGCCGATAGTTGGCAAGGTCGTCCGGGTCAGCTCCAGGCTTCTTCAGTAAAGGCACGAGGACAGCCTCCTTGAAGGAATTAGGTACTACTCCTGCCTCCAATGAGGCATTTAATAAAGGCAAGATGCAGTCCGGTAAGGACAGGCAGATGTCACGAAAGACAGAGGGAGGACAGCAATCATTAGGTGAGCCAGATTTGACTCGAGCAACAAGTTTAGCCAGAGTGCTGGGGTCGAGGGCAGGGAGAGAGAGCAAGGAAAGCAGGTTTTCGGGGGGGAGGCTGGCATATCATCAGGGAGGACTGAAGGAATCGTGTTCTTGATCTTGGCAATTTTTTCAATAAAGAAATTATTAAAGGCATTGCAAGATTCTTGCGTCGGGGTCTGAGAAGGAAGAAAGGAAAAACGCCGTGGGTGCCAAGAATCTGGTCTCCTCAGGCAGCGATCGCGTCCAAAGCGAAATTCCAATCCTTCGTCGCGACCAGTCCTTCGGGCATCTGAGTCGCCGATGAGCCCCAAGTTGGAAGCGCCAATTTGTGATGGTGAGCCTCAGCAAGGCCTACCAGTGCAAGGGATTGGCCCTTCTCAGCACAGAGTCTCCTCAGACCAATAGGAAGAAGTTGGCACAGAAACTGGAATAGAAAATACAGAGTTTATTAAACCTCATGAGGAGGAACTACATTCACACAGCACCGTTCGGTAATGTATGAATTTTATACCTACACAGGGGCTCAAAAGAAGGCGGTACAAGTAACAATGCTGGTTTTAGGTACACATAAGGTCATACAGAAAATGCAGGGTCGACAAGTAGGAGGAGCTAACAGTGGCTAGATTTTAGTAAACACAACCTGACAGATATGAATTGACAACAGCTGCAAGCTCAACTGAGCATGTGTAAAGCAGAAAAGGCTAAATATATCTCGTCTCTAGGCAGATTTCAAGAGCAGTCAACAGGAAGGTAGGACAGAGCACATGGCGAGCACATGGTAGCACATGGCAAACAAAATGGCTGACAAATACAAAATGGATTCCACAAAACGGACAAGATAGTCTCTAAATACAAGATGTCTTCTGCTAATGCTTAACCTAATCGCTGCTAAATTACAACAGAAAGGCTTAATATCCTTTTGAAAATTCAGGCGCCAGCTGTTGCTCATATGTGATACGATTGTACTTGGGAGATTGCAACTGACCTGCTTTTCTCTCACTCTCTATTGTGGAAAAGAGTCTAGAGGGGCCGCTACAGACAGAGGCAAATCACGGATTTAAAATAACCAAATTGCTTACAGTAACCTCAAATCTAATTTGATTTGTGTGAAAGGTCTCTACCCACCGTTACCTGGGAAGAGGAATTTCGGAGTCCCTGGCATTTAGTGAGGACGTAATATCGGCACCTTCCCTAATCTCTGAAACAGCATTGGTACAAGCCACCTAAAACAATGGTGATTTGGAATCACTTTCAGAATTAAAACAGACCCAAATCAAAACACTCCTACATAGGGCCATAATGACGGAATATCTTTGGGGGAATATAGCCCCTAATGGCCTAATTGTTTCCAATGCATCACGCATCTTTTTAAATGATCCGGAATTCAGATGCAGATGGTCTCTCATAGCATGGAAATTCACGAGAGACTGGCTGGTCTTGATTATACAAACAGCTAAAAGACTTTCCGATGCACCATTGATCAAAATCAAAACCATGGGGAACGGATTGAAAACACAAGTCACCATTGCCACCTTTAAGAAAAAACTAGAAGAGAATAATGAGATCATCAACGTGCATAAAGAATACCTCACACAGGCAAACATAAATAAGTTCCAGAAAGACCTGAAGCGGTTCAATTTTGAGAGCAAGTTTTCGTACTCAAAAGAGGACTACAGACCAAATGAAACCGATAAATCTGACTCCTCAGATACAGACAGCACGGGGTCAGCAAGATACTCCAGTGACTCTTCAGGAGATGGACAACACCAGAAATGGAACACAAAGAGGAGAGGAGGACCCCCCGAAGAAACAGGGGTAATTACTAACCAACGGGCCCTTTCATCAACAACCATTTGGCTGGGGACCTTACGTCTAGCCACCTTTTCAACCCCCACAGTACTGGTACCAATGGCAACCTTCCCAGCCTCCTTTTTTAGGCAGAGCCAAAATCAGGGGGGAGTTAAAAGGAGGGGCCCAAGAGTACAATGGCAACCCGATCAAGAGGAACCAATGATGCAGGAAACATGACGAGCACCAGCAGGAATCCACTGGAATAATTAACCTGAGTAGAAAAACGTTCACCCCAACTCAAGAAGCAGTACTCAACAGAGGATTGGGCTTTGTCCCCACAGCAAATTGTAACCTTTCAAACTGAGAAGTGAATTGGCAGAGTTCTTCCGGAGACTGAGGCAATCAGTTTTCTTTGTGGACCAGAATGTGCTACCGCAGGACGAAGAAGATAGGAACACTGGCCTAAGGAAAAAATCAAATTTTACTCCACCTAATCATACCGTGCCACCAGCATTACTGTCTTTTGAAAAAGCAGTAACCGTGGAAGTTGATAAACTGAAGGACAACGAAAAAATGGATTTTCAACAATTTAACAAGAGCTGAACGCAATGCCATCTACGAAATTGACAACATGAGGGACATCATAATTAAACCAGCCGACAAAAAACGCCTGAATGACCCCTGTAACTATAAACAAATACACAGGGACCCCACTAAGGAAACCATGGAGTTTGTACACACAATGGTTAACTAGGCAAAGGAGGAAGGACGGATTACAGCATCAGAAGCTGGATTCCTGAAAGAAGAGAATCCATGAACACCGGGCTTCTATATATTGCCAAAGGTCCATGAGAACAAGAAACCACCACCTGGCAGACCTATCGGGTCGGGGATTGGATAAGTATTAGAGCCCCTATCAAAATTTACAGATTATTTTCCTAGACCAATGGTTCAAAGGATGCCATCTTATCTTAAGGATACCAGAGTTATCCTTATCACATTTCAAACCCTGTCATTCAATAAAACCACTGACATCTTTATTGCTCTATACGTTGAGGCACTGTATATCAGCATACCCCAAGAATCATCACTTTGAGTAATTGAGACCTTACTTAGGAATGAGGAGTGTGCATCCATGTCACCCAAAGAGTTTCTCCTTGACTGCCCCAGATTGGCTTTTACCAGAAATTTCTTTGAATTTGATGGGGAATAATATTTGCTGACCCACGGAACTTCGATGGGCAGTACATTTGCCTCTCATATTGCCTGCCTGTATGTCCACGAGTTTGAGACCAAATTGATCTATGACAACAACAACCCTTATGGCACCAAGCTGTTGGTGTGGAAGAGGTTCATAGACCATATTTTCCTGATCTGGAGAGACTCAGAAACGGAATCCACAGCATTTCTATTCTGGCTCAGCACCAGAGATGAATACCTCAAGTTTACCATGACAAAAGGCAGGGACTCCATTACCTTTTTGGATTTAAAAATCTGGCCAGAAAATGGGATACTTAAAGAACAGAGGTGCACTGCAAACCAACGGATGTTAGCAACTTGCTCTGTTATGAAAGCTTTCACTCCTAAGCCCTCAGAAACAACCTACCGGTTGGTCAATTTTTAAAACTCCAGAGGAATTGCTCGGAAAAAGGAACATATGAAGATCACGCAAGGTTATCAACAAAGACATTTCAAGAAAACCCATACAACAATAAGTTGGTTAAAAGGGCATTCAAGACAGCAAAGTACAACCCCAGGGAGACACTACTGGGAACATATCCTAAATCTAGAAATACCAGGTTAGTTTGTGTCACTACGTATTGCACAGAATCCAATGTAGCGAAAAGGACAATTCTGCACCACTGGAAAACCCTAAACTCAGGAACGTTGAGGAAAGAAAGACCCATGTTCGCCTTTAAAAGAGGGAAATTCCTAAAAGACTCAGTGGTACAAACCCATCCAAAAAGAACAAAAAAGGAAAACTGCACAATAAACACACTGCGGAACCTCCGAGAAGTTGTGGGCCACTTTCTATGCGGCAACTGCAATGTATGCCAACTAACAAAGGCTAGTAAAGAGATTGACCTGGGCTTAAGAACTCGATGGGAACAAAGAAAATGTTCCAATTGTAACAGCAGCAACATGGTATATGTTGTCACGTGCAAGTGCCAGTTAAGGTACATCGGTATGACGACACGTAAAATGAAGGTATGAATCAATGAACACTGCAGCACATTCCGATGCGGCAAGACAATCACAAAAATGATGCGCCATTTTCAAACAGCAGGCCATGATGAAAACGATTTCACCTGGTCGGTGATAGAAAAATTACTGACCACAGTCAGTGACAAACAGCTATTAAAATTGGAACAGAGGTGGATTTACAGCCTCTTGAGCTCGATACAGGGGATTAACGAAGACATACCTTGGACAATGTTATCTTAATTAAACTGACATTTAAAGAAATGTGACATACAAGCATGATGTAGGAACCATGCAGTGGTTTTTTCCTTAGAAAGGTGCCCCATGCAACCTTTGTCACAAACACCTTGTGACCACTCCAATATCTGCAAGGTAACAATGGCACCTTAGAAGTAACACATTAACAACATCTTGATCAATATACAGTAAAATAAGATACAATAGCTAGTGAATCTAATACTAACAACAGCTTGCGTATAAGCTGTCTCAAATTTAGACCAATCAGTGTGTACACAACAATAATCAATGTCATGAGACATCTTTTTTAATATCCTCAACAAAACAATCCTGCAATATAATGGATTGGACCCAAGGAAGATCCCCTTCGGTCCCCCTCCATTTTGAATAACACATCTTTATTGATTAGGATAGCATTTAACAGAGAAACGTAGCTGGGGGTCCGTAATCCGGTTTAGAAAGGGGAACCAAGACATGAGTTTTATGACATGATGTTTGTCAGCATTTGTTATTTTGTTCAAGAGGCGACAACATCCAAAATCAAGATGTATTAATCTTTTTACAAAACAATGTACAGAGGTAGTGACACACACAAAAGAAAACTCAGTTTCCCAGCATGCTTGCTTCTAAAGGCGCTCGCACCACATGATGATATACGACATGTACATAATCTCACGGGTAATTACAGACCCGCCCCACAAGCTCCGGTACTCCGCGACGGACAGAGCGAGATACGGAGGTACTCAAATGGTGCTGGTACTTTGATGAAGTAAGTTGGTTGTGTGTGGATATGTAGAGTTGCGGTTCTAGCGTTCACGCTACGTCACCACGTAGCGTGAACGGCGGCCATTTTTGGTCGTGCGCCGAGACCGCCAATTCAGCTCTCTGTGATAAGGACATATGTATGAATAAATACAGCGTTACAGACAACAAGGTGTCCTGTCATACTTTGGAGGGACAACACCTCCACAGTGGCGACGAGGCTGGGACCTGGGTGAAAAAAAATACAACCACAGGAAGCAACCCACAAAAGTACCAAGGCAGGACAGCCACACAGCAGCACAGGAAGGCCCCACACTGGAGAGGCCGGAGGATCACGGAGAGCGCGGCAGAAGCGCAGGAAACCACTGGTGCGAAGAAGGAACAGCAAAGAACCAGGTACAAGTGTACAGCTCACCCAGAGGCAAAAGAGGGAACCACCAACGGAACCAAGAAGTGTGAGGGGGGCAGGAAGACAGTCGCCCACAGCCACCGCACACCCAGCACAGCACGCAGGGGCGCTCCAAGGTTCTGAAGGAGCCCCGACTGAGCAGAAGCACTGGCGGAATCAAGGGGCAGTGAGGAAGGAGACACAGAGAGCCCCCACCTCCAACCAGAACAGGGAGAGGAGAACAGTGCGCCAGGCAGTCCCAAAAGTCAGAGTACAGTACCGGATAAGCGCGATACCATGTGCGCGCAGGCGACTTCGGCGACAGCTCCAATACCATTTCTACCTAAACCGGGTGAACCCCTAATGAAGTGGGATGACTGGAGGGAGTACATCCTAAATTACATAGAGGTCCTATTAGACAAAAATGAGGAGGCGTTCACGAGCAAAAGGAAAAGAAGAATTTTGCTGTACAACCTAGGCCCGGAATGGATCAGGGTATTCAAGAACCTAGTACCCAAACCTCGGCAAGACACAGACGACGATGTCTTCGCCCATGCGATTGAAGAACTCACTGAGCTCTACCGGCCGGCTAGGTGTGTGTCGATAGACCGCTACAACTTTCAGCAGCGGAAACAAGAAACCGGAGAATCAATAGACGAGTATGTTGCGCATTAAAGAAGTTAGCGTCGACATGCAAATATGGCGCACTCCATGATGAGTTCATCAAGGACCAAATTGTGATGCACACAACAAATAGATCGGTGCAAGACAAACTATGGGCAAGTGGAGACGCCTCTTTGAAAGAAGTGATCGCGATAGTGAAAAAGGCGGAACTGGCGCGGAGATGTGCAGACGCAGCCAAAAGAGAACCAGCAGTAAGGCCAATGGTGAATAAGATTGATGAAGAATAACCCAAAGGGGGAACCAAGAACATGAATACGGCTTACAGAAGACCCAACAAATGGCAGGGGAAGTTGGGTCTACAGGGGAGCAGGTCGAAAGGAGTGAAGAATCCCTGCTACCTTTGCGGCAGTTTGACCCATGACGCACATGACAAGAGATGCCCAGCGTTCCACGCCAAGTGCATGTTGATGGGACATTACGAAAAGGTATGCCGGAGGAAAGCGAGCCGCAACACAGTGAAATACGTAGATCAAGACCAAGAAGGCGTGGAAGGAAGATGTGAAGAGGAAGAGGATGAGGTGCTATGCATAGAGGAGCACGTTCTAAGTGTGGACACCAGGAGATCGAACAAACCGGTATTGGACATGTTAATAGGCGGTGTGAAGATAAGCATTGTGGCAGACTCAGGATCGACATACACGATAGTGCAGAGGGCAGTATGGACTGAGAAGTTCATGCCTCAACTGGGTCCGCAGTTGGAACCACCAGACATAAGACCTGTCACGTACCTGGGAAACCGCATCCCAATAGTGGGATTTAGACCGCTAAAATTTGAGTTAAGAGGACGCAGTGCCGCTTGCAAACTATATGTAGCGGAAAAGGGCCCGTCGGTACTAGGCTGGATGGATCAAGGAGACCTGGGCATCAAGCTGGACCCCGGCGAGCCGGTACAGGTGCTGATGACGGAGTCGGAACAATGGTCAGACCTAGAAAAGTGGAAAAGAGACTTCCCCATGGTGTTCGGTGGAAAAGTTGGGAAATTGGAGAAATTCTCTCACAAGATCATCCTCAAGGCGGATGCCACGCCGGTATCACACAAAGTGAGGAATGTCCCGATCGCTGTGAGGGAAGTGGTGCAACAGGACCTGCGTGAACTTGAAAGGAATGGTATAATTGAACCAATCACGTGTGCCGGAGTGGCTGGCGCCCCTGGTGGTGGGCATGAAACCTAATGGCAAGGTCCGGTTGTGCGTGGACCTGCGTGAACTAAACAAAAGTATTGTGGTGGAGAAGTTCCCGTTACCCCGTATCGAGGAAATGCTGGCGAAAACCAAAGGGAAAAAATGGTACTCCACCATTGATTTGACGTCGGCGTACCACCAGGTAGCATTGCACCCGGACAGTAGGAAGCTGACGTTGTTCATAACTCCTTTCGGGTGTTTCCAATTCTGCAGGATGCCTTTTGGCCTCGCATCGGCAGCGGCCGTCTTTCAGAAACTCATGCATTGCCTCTTTAAGGACATGGAAGGGATCCAATACTTCCAAGACAACATCCTGGTGATGGGTAGGGACCAACGAGACCACGACACCAAGTTGTTCAGGGTGCTGAAAGTGCTAGAGGATAAAGGACTGACTGCAGAGTGGGAGAAGTGCCGCCTAGGAATGGCCTCTGTCACCTATCTGGGACACGAAATTGGTGAAAAGGAGATCACACCAAAGAAGGAGAATGTGAGAGCAATATGTGACGCTCCACCCCCCTGCTAGCAAGGAAGAAGTGAGGTCCTTCCTAGGGATGGCCGAATATTATAGCAAGTTCGTACAACACTTTGCCACCAAGACCCACCACATGAGGCAGCTTACGAGAGAGAAAACGGCATTCGCATGGATGGAGGAGACGCAGAAGGAGTTCGAAGGTATTGAAAAGGATGTTGTCTAGGCCATACCCCTCCAAGGGTACGATCCGCAGGGCCAAACGGTGGTGACGACGGATGCCAGCGACAAAGGGCTGGGAGCAGTCCTAATGCAAGACAGAGGAGAAGGAACAATGGAGACATTAAGTTTCGCATCCAGAGCCCTGACAGACACTGAAAAGAAGTTTAGTGTCATCGAAAAAGAAATGCTAGAGGTAGTATGGGCCATGGGCAGATTTTGTCAGTTCTTGTGGGGCACAAGGTTCCAACTTACAACCGACCACAAACCTTTGGTGAGGGTTCTCACGTCCAACGATCATGCGAGCGCCCCTCCAAGAATTGCAAAAATGACTCTAAAACTGTTGGAGTATCGATACGATGTGGAATACATCCCTGGCAGCAGGAACAAGGCGACTGACTACCTGAGCAGGGCTGCAGCAATGTAACACTCCGATGAGGAGAAGGAAGCGGGGGAAGAGATGGTGGCATTGATGGAAGACCCGGAGAAGGTGATAAGCAACCAAGGATGGAAGGATGCGGACCAAGTGGACAGGAACATCCAAGAGGTGATAGAACGTATAGTCGGAGGATGGCCTGAAAAAGGGCACTTAAATGGAAACATGAGAAAGTATTTTGAAGTGAGAGAGGAACTGTCTGTGGATGACAAGGGAGTGTTTGTGTACAGAGGGGACAAGGTGGTAACCCCGGAGGGGCTAATCCCGAGGCTACTGGCAATATTGCACGAGGGCCATCTAGGTATCGGAAAAACCAAATTGAGGGCCAAACAGGGATACTGGTGGCCCGTCATGGACATACAAGCTGAACAACACGTAAGAGAGTTTGACCAATGCCAGCGTGCAGACAAAACAATGACACCGTTGAGACCGGCCTTGGGGAAATTCGCTACCCCGAAGAATCCATGGGAGGAACTCTCCATTGACATACTGGGACCAATTATAGATGAACAAGGAACTCCGAAATATCTGTGTGTCCTAGTAGACAGGTACTCTAAATGGCCTGAAGTTCACGTCCAAGAGGAGATGAGCACGGAGACCATACTCAGGTTCCTGACGGCTACCTTTCTTAGAGAAGGAATTCCCAAGTCCATATTGAGCGATAATGGCCCCCAATTCACTTCAGAGAATTGGCTCCAATATATGGAAAGGAATGGAATTTCCACAAAACACACGTCCATATATCATCCCGCTGGAAATGGACAAGTGGAACGATTCAATAGAGTACTAATGGGGTCCATCCAGGCAGCCATCATGATTGGAAAAGATTGGGAAAAAGAGATATTACATGTGATTTGGGCCTATCGCATCACCCCTATCACTACATGGTACAGCCCCTTCCAGATCCTCAGAAGCAGGGATCCATTCACCAAAGACAATTTGGCATGGAAGGAAAAGACGGTTACCAGCAAATGGTCCCCTGCTGTGGTACAGAGGAATTTGGAAAAAGCTCAAACCATATATACGGAACATCATAACAAGAGAAAAAATGTAAAGGACACCTCGTTGGAAAAAGGAGAATGGGTGAGAGTCAAGCTGGCAGTACTACAGAAAAAGGGAGACAGTAAATACAGCCAGCCCCTCCAAGTAGAGGAAGTTTATTATCAAGCAGCAATGTTGAGTGACGGTAATGTGTGGTCCCAGGACCGCATGGCATGATGCAACAAGATCTTACAATGGGCTCCCGAAGATCGGGAACGGTATAATTGAACCAATCACGTGGGGAACGAGGAGTGACAGAACAGAGTGCAACAGAGAATGAGAACATCACCCCGGAAGGAAACATGGAAGGTGTGGACCCAGGGTTGGAGCAAGGAGGCGTTGGAACTCCCAGAGCAGAGACAAAGAGGCGAGAGAGGAGAGAGCCGACTTGCAGAGAGAGCCCAGACACCCAAGAAGGTAGAGAGAGGGGGTCCGTGGTGACCAGCGGAAGAGAAGTGGTGACCATACCGGTAAGATGCACAAGGGGGGGGCGAGTGATTGTGAGACCCTCCAGGTTCCGGGACTATGAGATGGGTGATGGACAATAACCCCCAAGACTGCTTGGTTCATGTGATATAAAAAGGGGGAGATATGTAGAGTTGCCGTTCTAGCGTTCACGCTACGTCACCAAGTATCGTGAACGGCAGCCATTTTAGGTCGCGCGCCGAGAGCGCGAATTCAGTGTCGGAGCGCGAGCTGAGTGCACCAAGCTCGGCGCTCTCTGTGATGAGGACATATGTATGAATAAATACAGCGTTACACACAACAAGGTGTCCTGTCATACTTTGGAGGGACCACACCTCCGCAGGATATGTGTGGTGATATTCACAAAGAGGGTGAAGAGGGATGTTTGTCACCCCGGAATATTAGAGACAGTCCCACATTACGAAGGATGATTGTGGCGGGCGTTTTTTACTCCTGGGGTAACCATTATGCTAATCACGCGTGAACGACTGTAAATTTCTACACGCTACCAAGTACGATTGAGAACCACATCCCGAGAAGGAATGAGCACAACACGGGATCAGGTTGATACTGTGATCACCAGGTATCATTTATTAAGATCACTTTAAAGTACCAGGGGATTGGGAAAAGAAACATTCCACGACGATAATAAAAATGTTAAAACCTGTGCATGCATTATACAATTTGAATTGAGGTAGGGAAAGGCTATTCGAGCTTTCTCTGCCCAGTAAGCTCATACCACACTGAATCATTAGGAATGCATGTTATATATATTTTTCCTCACAGTGTTTGACTATAAGGGAGCACCAACTGCCTGATCCGCATGTTGCAAAATAATGAAACCCAGTAGGTAAGCATGAGATGTCAGATATACAAACTGGCGTGTGTACTGTTTCAGATATATATCTACACCTAGGTTTGACAGCTGGACCTAGTGTAGTTGGCACAACAAGAAATAAGTGTTGAAAGTATGGATTAAGATAAACACAATCAACATTGTTTATTAATAAAATAAAAAATTTTAAGCTGCAAGGAGATCACCATTACTTAATTAGAGTTGTGAGGGAATTTGCCCACTGTAACACACCACACAGGATAGTTGTTAAAATTATGACAACATGGTCCAGTGTATAGAAATGGAGGAATCACGGTGGAAGCAGACTGTCTTAGTACTAGCTAGGTTTGACGACCCCCTCTTTTTGTTTTTTCTCTTTCCTTTCCTTAGAAAATCTACTGAGGACACAGTTAAGACAGGTGAGCTCATTAGGCCTCATTTTAGTGCATGGAATGCGTGTATTTTTCAAAAGCAGGGACACTTAGCAGTAGATAATCAGCCCTGAAGAAGTCCCCAGACCGGCGTGGGCTCATGGTGCGGACAGAAACATGTTGGCACTTTAGAAGGGGTATAACTGAACAATTACATTCAGAAAACCCCGAATGTTTCACGTTTTTATTCATGCCCCAGGTACCCTCCTAATAAACATATTGTTTGGGTATACCTGAAGGTATTTTTACTATTACTCATCTGGTTCCCTGCATGACCAGTTCTTGCTTTATATAAGAACTCCCATAACACCTTTGGTTGAGTCTGCCCAGGTTGTATCATCTTACCTGGGTGTGGATAGATGCCTATGATGAAGCATGTCATGATAAGTGAGTGAGGCATCTCCTCCAATATCTTTGGCTACCCCATCACCCAAAGATTGAGCAGAGGGAGACCAACTTACTCCCTTGGGACCTGATTCACCTCTTTCTTCCTCTCCACTAGGAAATTCATGATATCCTTTTGAAAATTCAAGCGGCGGCAGTTGATTATATGTGATACGATTGTACTTGGGAGATTGCAACTGACCTGCTTTTCTCTCACTCTCTATTGTGGAAAAGGGTCTATTACATTGGACAGGTGGGTTTTGCAAATTGTCCGACGGGCTACTCCCTCCCCTTCACAACAACCCCTCGCTCCATGCCACTGTCCCACAACCGGCTGACGGAGGATCATCTGTCCCTACTCCACAAGGAAGTCATGACTCACTGGGCCAAGGGAGCTATGAAGAGTGTTCTGGTGGCAGAAGTAGGCTGTGGTTGCTGTTCATGCTACTTTTTTTGTTTTAGAAAAAGGACAAAGACCTACATGCTATTCTGGATTTGCGGGCACTCACCTTCTTCCTAAAGAAGGAGATATTAAAAATGCTCAGGTTGGCTCAGTTCTTGTCTGCCCTGGACCCAGGAGACGGGATAGTGGTGTTAGACTTGCAGGATGCCTACTTCCACATCCCTGTCCTTCCTGTTCACAGGTGCTATCTGTGGTTTAGGATAGACCACGATCATTTTCAGTTCACCGTCCTCCCCTTTGGCCTCACCAGCACCCCTCGGTTGTTCATCAAGGTGATGGTGGGGGTTGCATCTCCTCTGTGGAGATCAGGAGTTCTAGTCTTCCCCTATCTCGAATGGCTGTTGAAGGGTGGCTTGCCCCAGGCGGTAGTCTTCCACCTCCAGGCTATGGCGAACCTTTTGTAATCTCTGGGGTTCCCTATCAACATGCTGTAGCCACAGCTGACTCCCTTTCAGAAGTCTCATTTCATCAGATCTGTTGTGCATGCAGTGCTGTTTCGGACTAATCCTCCCGAGCAGTGAGTCCAAGATATTTAGGCTATGATACCGATGTTTTAGCCTCTATCCTGGATTTGGGTTAGGCAGACCCTGTGGCTGTTGGGATTCATGGCCCTCCTGCATCATTTTGCTAACTGAGGTCCAGTGGCATCTGCAAGCTCTGCAGTGGGACTTGAAGTTTCAATGGGCACAGCATCGGTGGAACCTCGCTGACATCATCCAGATCGCACAGTGAACTGTGAAATATTTACAGTGATGGCTGACGAACCACGATTGGGTCAAAGGCAGACCCTCTCCCTTCCCCAACCAAATTTCACAGCAGTTACAGATGCATTACTCCTGGAATGGGATATTCACCTGAGAGAGGTGAAGATCAGAGTACTCTGGTGGAATCCAGACATCAACCTGCTGGAGCTCTGTGCGATCGGATGGGCATTGAAAGCCTTTCTACCCTCCGTCAAGAGAAGGCTGGTACAAGTGTTCATGGACGACACCACTACCATGTTGTACTGGAACAAACAGGACAGGTCTCTCAATGCAAGAGCAGACCAGGTCAGCCGTCAATGCCTAGTGGATCATAAATTATGTCTCTTCTTGCAGGTGGTCCAAGGTCTCTTTCGCGGTCAGATCGGTTCGCCTTCGCAGAGAACGTGCAATCTCAGCAGTTTTGCACGCTGGATTTTCCAATGCAGTTCTCACTTGGAAATACTTTTTGCTTCAAGTGGAACTCAGGGTTCCTGTACGTCTTTCTGCCCATACCACTTCTGCCCAGGGTACTCAAGAAGGTTAGGAACGACTGGGCCCAAGTCATCCTAGTGGCTCCGGATTGGGCACGGAGAGTCTAGTATCCCGTTCCACTGAGTATGGCCAACAACCCTCTGATCAGGCTGCCCCTTTGGGAGGATCTTCAGTCACAGCAGCAGGGGAGGGTTCTCCACCTGAACCTGTCCACTCTCCGCCTTCGTTTGTGGAGATCGAGCAGCGACAGCTGACAGCCTTTGCCCCTCCTTCCTAAGTCTGTAATGTCATCTTTGTAGCTAGGCGTCCCTCCACCAAGGCGGTATACGCCTGCTGTTAAACATTTGTGGCATGGTGTGTAGGAAAATACATTGATCCCCTTTCTGCTCCCCTCTCTGAAGTGTTAATGTTCATTCTTTCTCTTGCTCAGCAGGGCTCTGGGCACTCTTAAGGGCTATCTATCTGCTCTTTCTGCCTTTTTGAGGCTGCCTGACCGACCCTCATTGTTCAAGTCACCTATTGTACATAGGTTCTTAAAAGTCTGGTCCATCTCCCCCCTCCTTCTCCTTTTACTATGCCTCAGTGGAACCTTAATTTAGTTTTGACTTTTTAATGTGTGCTCCTTTCAAGCCTCCCAATAATTGTCCCCTCAGGCTTCTGACAGTCAAACTGCCTTTTTGTAGCAATTACATCTGCTTGTAGAGAGAGTCAGCTGCTGGGCTTGTTATCCAAGCCAGCTTACCTCTCAGTCTACTCTGACAAACTGGTGCTTCGCACGAGGACCTCCTTCCAATCAAAAGTAATAGTCATCCCATTTCAGGTAGGCCAATCGATCAACCTGCCTACCTTTTATACTCCTCCACACCACTCTAAAGAAGGGGACTAAATCCACCTTCTGAACCCCCAAGCAGCGTTGTCGTTCTACCTTGACCACACACCACAGTTCGGGGTGGATTACCAACTCTTCGTGGAGTATGTTGGTGCGAAGAAGGTTCGGGCTGTGCAGAAACAAACCATTTCTAGGTGGATCGGACTCTGCATCAAAATCTGATACGCATTATCCATAAAACAATCTCCTGAAGGTTTGCAAGCTCATTCCACCAGAGCTAAAGTTGCAACCACTGCGTTAGCATGCAGACGTTCCGGTCCAGGACTTCTGCCAGATAGCAACGTGGGCTTCCCTGCACACTTTCACCAAATATTACTGTCTTGATAGCCCGGTCCGTAGAGATGGGCATGTCACCCTTTGGTCTAGCAGGACTTCCTTGTGTAAAATTGGCCTGCAGACCCACCTCCAGGAAGGCATTGCTTGGTTATCTATTTAAAGGTAAGACAACTGTGGCTAGAAGTCTCTATCAGATGAACAAAATACTTACCTTCAGCAAAGCCTTATCTGGTAGAGACTATATCTAGCTGTGGATTCCTTACCGACCCACCCATTATCTCCGCTCTGCAAACAGATTTCTAGGGACAAGTCTAATTCCTTTCAGGGCCCTAGTTTTCCTCACCAGTGGTCAGTGCTCTTCTTGGCTTTGTGCTTCTGTGGTGGAAAGTCGTGAAAAGAAACTGACGTAAGTGCAACTGGGTGGTGCCTATAAAAGGTGCCGCAGTCATCACTTCCAGTACAGACGATGCCGACAACGCATTCAGAGCTGAACAGTGCCACCTATCTGGGGTACTGCTCATGGAAAATATTCTGGGTCCAGTCTGACGCCTGGGAAATTTAAAGGTAATCAATCTGTGGCTAGATATAGTCTGTACCAGATAAGGCGTTAACCAAGGTAACTAACTTGTTCTTCAATGCAGGCCCAAAAAATCTTGAAGGCAATCTTGAAAACTAGCTGCATCATGTACAACGCCACCAGGAACTGCATGTCTGTGTAGAAAAGTAGGATCTGCTTTTCATGGTTACCACCACTTTTTGCTTGGTGTCAGTGTGCTGGGATCCTGCTAATCAGGACCCCAGCAACTATGATTTCTCCCCTAAATTAAGTACTTTAGTACCTCCAAGATTGACTGCTGGTGTACCCTTGTAAGTCCCTAGTATATGGTACTAAGGTAGCCAGTGCATAGGTACACTAGGTGTCTCCCATGGGCTGCAGCATATATTGTGCCACCCATGCGAGCCCACTTAAACTGTGAATACAAGCCTGCTATTGCAGCCTGTGTGAGTTGGTGCTTGCACCTATCACGACCGATATATGTTTCCTTATTTCTGAGGTCACTATACTGTAAACCCTTAAGACACCCCTATGGCAGCTCTTTAGTCCATAGGGCAGGGCGCTTGGTTAGAAGTGTGAGGGTGCACTGCATAAGCAAAACACCCCTACAAACCCACGAGTCGATTCTCCAGACTTTGTAGGTGAGGTCATATTTAGACATATAGTGGACATCAGTCATTATGAGATGTCTAACTATATAGTGGCAGCAACAAACCCAGTCATGTTTGATATCAAACATGTTGGAATCACCCCCCAACATGGGGACCAGTGTTAGAAGTATGATCCCATGTACTGGGGGTCCTTAGCGAATCCCCCTGTGCTCCCTGTTACAGCCTTTCAGGGCCTGCAAGCAAGCTAGTGCTGATGCCCACCACAGACACAATTCTGCTCTCCTGCTGCTTAGCCAAGATTGAGCAGGGGAAGGTAGAACAATAACTTTCCTGTCACAGGGAAGTGTAACCACCTCCCAGATGGGACATAGTGTATTTGGCTGGGGTTGGATGCTTTCCAGCGCCACCAAACTGATTTGAAGGGCACATTTGATGCCTTCCTTGCATACTCCAGTTTGAGCCAGTTCAGGGAGCCCTTGGCTCCCACTCTGGCATGAAACGGGACAAAGGACATGGGAGTATACTTCCCTCTGTGCAGCCTCTCCTCTGGGAGGGACCCCGAGTTGTTCCAACCCTTTCCTTAGGGTACTCATGGACTTACCTGTGGGTGAGTTCTTGAATTCGTCGTGGGACAAGACGCAACCCTGAAACTGTCACTGTTCAATCATCTGGACACTTGGACTTCGTTGGACTTAGACTGGAACCACGACTGCACCAAAGAAGACTCCTGCTGCTCCTGGTGTTGCTATTCTGCAAGTCTTCTTTGTTATCTGTCTCTGTGCTTTCCAGGTTCTTCAACAGACCAGTAGGCTGCCTAACCCACCGCGCTCTACACGTCCAAGGGCCTTCTTTTCTAGCAGCTAAGCTTCTGCCCTACACTCCACTGAGACTTCTTAGATCTCACAATAAAGCCCTGCTTAAAGCCCCGCCCAACACTGACCACCTAGTCACAGACTTCTGATGTGGGACAGCTCATGCATGGCTCCTGGTCTTCCTTAGCATTGTCCGGTCCTCACAGCTGCAATGATAAGGTTACTGTCCACTCTTCAGAACCTACAGACATTGGTGGGCATTGTGTCTCTGTGCCTACTGGTCACCTCCGAGTGGCATAGACTCTGTCCTTTCTGCTTGCAGGTTCTTCACTTCCAGAATCCACCCTAGGATTCCACCAGACTCCTTCACAGTCTTCTACAGAGGCATTTTCTTCAAAGTCGTTCATTGTTGTATATGGCAAGTTCCAACACCCCTATACACCTGGCTCCCTGGTATAGGTAACCTGGTTCCCTGGGCATCTACGGGTGAGGTGGCTCTCCAACCTTCTGTCTTCCAAAGGGTTTCTTTGGGGTCCTTTGGCAAGGGTCCTTCTTCAAAACTGCAACCGTGACTTCTCCATTGACTTCCATTGAGCTTGTGGCTGTGTTTCCACTCTGCACATAGTCTCAGTATGGGTTCCGGGGTACTTACCTTAGGTGGTTCCTTGTGTCCCCGGCTCCTCTGGGTCTTCTAGTCCAAGTCCCATTCCCCTTTGCAGTTTACATTCCACTTTCCTAATATATAGTTTGGTCTACCCGTAGAGGCCGCTGAATTTTGTGCTACTTACCTGACTGCTTTTGAAGTATTCTTGTGTATTGTGTTTATATCTCCGGGTAGGAGATATACCAATGTGATAGTGATGTTGTATAGTAATAAATAGACATATTTTTGCTAACCACTGTGTGGTTTCTTTACATCTAACGTACACTATAGCTTAAACTGGTAAAACTAACTGCTTAATACTCCTTCAAGATAAGCTGCTCCCCACAGCAACCACTTTGAGAGCTTTAAAAGGTTATCAAATACCACTTAAATCACCATAAGGGTTGCCTAGATTAGTGCAAGGTGCATCACTTGAATAAGTGTGCACAATATAGTAAGCTAGTCTCCTATATTCTGTCTGACAAGCTCACAATTTCCGGTGGCCCTCCGCATATCACAGCCAGTGCACCATCAGACTAAAGCTAAAGAAGTGCAAAAAAGAAAAAACAAGAAAAAACAAGGCAACGGTTCTCCATGTACACACCCAGAATCTAGATTGACATTACTTGTATCCATCAGGACTGCCCCAACCCTACTCCAATTTAGGAACGAGCTGAGTGCAGTAACAGTCCTCTTTCGTTCATAGGAACCTACTACCTCCAGTCACATGTTAACTATGGATGTATGACACTACAACGCATGCTTTTACCACGCATGCCTTTACAACGCGGTTTTTACATCGCAAACCTTTACAACGCATAGCGCTTAGAGGTGCTGGATAGTGAAAAGTTTAATTTTCTATTCCAACTCCAGTCCCTGTGGACACTAGGGAAGGTGTTGGATAGAAAATTAAACTTATTCCCTATCCTAGAGCGCCCCCCCCAGCGCAATGCGTTGTAATGGTTTGCGTTGTAATGCCTGCGTTGTAATGGTAGTGCGTTGTAAAAGTTTTGTTGTAAAGGTTGTTCACCGTTAACTATGTTGTTGGCCCCTATACAGTGCTCCTTCGAATTTCAGCTAGGGCTATGGAATATATAATTATTACAAACATATATATATATATATATATGTACAAACAGGCACACAAATGGACATACATACATAAAGTGCCTGTGTTTGCAAAACTTTTATTCCCTTATGCAATGCACTGGCTCCCTGACTTTTCAATTGCAGGCGTGTCCTGAACTTCCCAAACAATAGAGCGTCGTGAATATTAACTATTTACAAACAATTTCTACTGTATTTACACAGGGGCCCTGGTTTTATTACTGTATAGGTCTATAGCAACCTACTCTTTGTGATTGCCAATTTCTACCCGAGATCACCATTCTCACTGCAGCTTACTGATTTAGTAATTGTTTACTGTATTACATTTGGTATAGTTGGATATTGCATTTTGTGTGTTTCTATTGGCTTGATTAGTTTTTACAGTAAACATTGCGTGAGGTATTAAACTCTGGACGCATTATCACACTCTGGCAGAAAATCAGTCTTCTACACATGAACACATCCTTTGAGACAAACCTTGGCTGCCTGCACACTCCCTTCTATAGAATCATGGATGTATAGGTGAAGTTTACTTTAAGATGCAGGCTTGGCTTCTGAACTTTGTCTAAGGGACCCCAGTGACCCTGTAGTTACCTACTCATGAGAACCTGACCTGAAAATTACCAGAGAACTAAACCACATCTAAATAAATATGTACTAGGACTTGTTTGGAATCCTCCAAAATATCAAGAGTTCACAAGATCCGAGGGAGGAGTTGGCTCAGCATCAAATGTCACTCGTGGAGGAAATGAACTGGCATTGTGAGTCCCATATCGAGTTCACGCGTTGACTTCAAGCAGAAACATTGTGCACTTGCTCAGAGAAGGCACTGGTCCAGGGGCAGTAAACCTGTCTGTCCTCCCACAGAGTCAGGGCTACACCCAAGGACTGAAGGTAAAGGCCGTTGGTTGCTGAGACCTAAAGTAAGGGGAGCAGTCTTTCTAGCATACTGAGAATCTGCCTTATTCGGCTCAAGAAAAAAAGTCACAGCTGCTTTAAACCCTAGTGTGAAGATCAGTTACTGGAAAAAGAGAATGGCCATAACAGTATTGATTATGGGTGGGCAGAAAACTCCGCTCCGCCAGCGTAGCGGATAAATCCAGCCACCCCTGCTCCCCGGCCCGGTCCCTGCTTCTGAAAGCAGCCAGGCTGGGGAGAACCTCCCCGGGCCCCGGTGGACCCCCGTCACCAGCGCCAGGACCCTCGGCTGGCTTCCAGGATGGAAGGCTCCTGCAGCCTGGGACCCTGGGGTGCAGTACGAGCCCGGGCCCGGTCCCAGCTTCCGAACTCTAGCCAGGCTGGGGAGAGCATCCCCGGGCCCCAGTGGGCCCCCGTCACCAGTGCCCAGGCACTCGGCTGGCTTCCAGGACGGGGGCTCCCACAGCCTTTGACCATGGGACACAGCACGAGCCCCAGGCCCGGTCCCAGCTTCCAAACCCTAGCTAGGCTGGGGAGGGCCTGCCTGGGCCCCGGTGGACCCTCGTCCCCAGCGCCCCTACCCTCGGCAGGCTTGCAGGATTGGGGGCTCCCGCACCCTGGGACAAAGCACGAGCCCCGGGCCTGGTCCCAGCATCTGAACCATAGCCAGGCCGGAGAGAGCTTCCTCAGGCCCCGGTGGACCCCCGTCCCCAGTGGCTTGCAGGACGGAAGGCTCCCGCACCTTGGGCCCGCCGGACAGAGATCCAGCCTTGGGCTCGGTCCTAGCTTCTAAACCCTAGCCAGGCCGGTGGACCCCCGTCCCCAGCAGTCAGACCCTCGGCTGGCTGGCAGGACAGGGGGCTACCGCAACCTGGAATGGAGCACGAGCCCTGGGCCCAGTCCCGGTCCCAGCTTCCGAACCCTAGCCAGGCCGGGGGAGCCTTCCCAGGCCCCGATGGGACCCCCTGACCATCGGCTGGCTTGCAGGATGCGGGGATCCCGCACCGCGGGGCCTGCTGGATGGAGCTGAAGCCCCAGGCCCGGACCCAACTTCAGAACCCTAACCAGGCTGGGTAGAGCCTCCCCGGGCACTGATGGACCCCCATAACCAGCGCCCGGACCCTCTGATGGCATGCAGGATGAGGGCTCCCACACCCCGAGACCTGCCGGATGGAGCTCAATCCCCAGGCCCGGACCTAGCTTCAGAACCCTAGCCAGGATGGGGA
>NC_141695.1:329959669-330022169 GCF_964263255.1 Lissotriton vulgaris | reverse complement strand
AGGAAGGGGGCTCCCAGTGTGTCAGGAGCTGGCAGCCCCACAGCCGCCAGTCCCTCCCAGAGTAACCGGGTGGGACGGCACAAGTCTTCCAACCCCTTGGCCCGGCTGCACGGGCCCGGGTCAAACCAGGTACCTGGCAACGAGGGAGGGTCGCCCCACCTGCACCTCAGCCGTCCATCGCTGGGCGGCCCGAGCTGTGCACCAAGCTGGCTTATACAGCCCACCCCACCCTTGCCCGTGCCAGAGGTGCCAGAAGAGAAGAGCCAGGCAGCTCCCCATCCCGCAGGCCTCCCACCAAGACGAGCTGGGGTCCCCTCGCATGCCCTCGCCCCTTCTCTTCCAGGCTGCCCTGCCACATGAGAAGGGCCCCCAGTCGCCTGGATCTCGGTCGGGCCAGGACATTTGGCGCAGGAGGGCCCAGCCAGCAGCAAGTCCTTCTAGGGGGGGTGGTACCAGCCCACTACCATTCGGTTTCCTCCCACCTTGTAGGTGGCGCCGGGTTGGCTTAGGTTCCATCTCAGGAGGGCCTACCACTGTGCCCCTCCCATAGAGGGACAGGAGACTGGGGCCGCCCCAGTCCCTCACGCGGCGGTCGGGACCTCCCCGGTGGAAGAGGTCCGCCAAAGGCCCGGTCCTCACCCGAGCACCACATGCGGCCGTGGATTGCTCTGCCAGCCGGGGCGCGCCAGAGCAGGGCCAGGACCTGTGCCTACGGTGTGTGCTTGCAGGAGGCAGCCGAGGGCTTTGGGCTGGCTCCGCTGTTAATGATCCTTCCGCAGGTTCACCTACGGAAACCTTGTTACAACTTTTACTTCTTTTAGATAGTCAAGTTTGATCATCTTCACAGCGCTCCGCCAGGGCCGACCCAGGCGGGGCTATGCGAGGACCTCACTAAACCATCCAATCTGTAGTAGCGACAGGCGGTGTGTACAAAGGGCAGGGACTTAATCAACGCGAGCTTATGACCCGCACTTACTGGGAATTCCTTGTTCATGGGAAATAATTGCAATCCCCAATCTCAATCACAAACGCGGTTCAACGGGTTACCCACACCTGTCGGCAAAGGGTAGACACATGCTGATACGTTTAGTGTAGCACGTTTGCAGCCTCGGACATCTAAGGGCATCACAGACCTGTTATTGCTCGATCTCGTGAGGCTGACACCACTTGTCCCTCTAAGAAGTTGGACGCCGACTGCTGGGGGCCGCAGAACTAGATAGCATGGAGGAGTCTCGTTCAATATCTGAATTAACCAGACAGATCGCTCCACCAACTAAGAATGGCCATGCACCACCACCCATAGAATCGAGAAAGAGTTATCAATCTGTCAATCCTTTCCGTGTCCGGGCCGGGTGGGGTTTCCCGTGTTGAGTCAATTTAAGCCGCAGGCTCCACTCCTGGTGGTACCCTTCTGTCAATTCCTTTAAGTTTCAGCTTTGCAACCATACTCCCTCCGGAACCCAAAGACTTTGGTTTCCCGGAAGCTGCTCGGCGGGTCATGGGAATAACGCCACCGGATCACTAGTCGGCATTGTTTATGGTCGGAACTACGACGGTATCTTATCACTTCAAACCTCCGACTTTCCTTCTTGATTAATGAAAACATTCTTGGCACATGCTTTCGCTTTGGTTCGTCTAGCGTCGGTCCAAGAATTTCACCTCTAGCGGCACAATACGAATGCCCCTGGCCGTCCCTCTCAATCATGGCCTCAGTTCCGGAAACCAACAAAATAGAACCGGAGTCCTATTCCATTATTCCTAGCTTAAGTATTCAGGTGGCCAGCCTGCTTTGAACACTCTAATTTTTTCAAAGTAAACACTTCAGATCCCCAGGACACTCAGTCAAGACCATCAAGGGGACACCGAGAGGCAGGGGCTGGGACAGGCGGTAGCTCGCCTCACGGCGGACCGCCAGCTCGATCCCAACATCCAACTACGAGCTTTTTAACTGCAGCAACTTTAATATACACCATTGGAGCTGGAATTACAGCGGCTGCTGGCACCAGACTTGCCCTTCAATGATCCTCGTTAAAGGAATTAAAGTGTACTCATTCCAATTACAGCGCCTCGAAAGAGTCCTATATTGGTATTTCGTCGCTGCCTTCCTTGGATGTGGTAGCCATTTCTCAGGCTCCCTCTCTGGAATCAAACCCTGATTCCCCGTTACCCGTGGTCACCATGGTAGGCACAGAAAGTACCATCGAAAGTTGATGGGGCAGACATCCAAATGCATTGTCGCCGTCACGGGGACGTGCGATCGGCCCGAGGTTATCTAGCGTCACCAAAGCGGCCGGGCGAGCCCGGATTGGTCTTGGTCTGATAAATGCAGGCATCCCGGGAAGTCAGCGCTAGTCGGCATGTATTAGTTCTATAATTACCACAGTTATCCTAGTAACAGATGGGGTGATCAAAGGAACCATAACTGATTTAATGAGCCATTCGCAGTTTCACTGTACCGGCCGTGTGTACTTACACGTGCATGGCTTAATCTTTGAGACAAGCATATGCTACTGGCAGGATCAACCAGGTAGCCGCACCTGCTGACTGGGTGGGGGCCGCGTGCCCATCTCCCCGACCGGCAACCTCCATCTCTCTGGAGCCTGCCAGGGGAAGGAGCCCCTACGCCTGGGCGGGAGGGTTTGCTGGATGGGTATGGAGAGGTGCAGTCACATGGGCACCGGAGGACAGGGATGATGGCCTGGTGCGTGGGGCCTTCGGACCTGCCGGGCAGCAGCATCTAAGGGCCTGGCGCCACCCGACTCCTTCCGCTTGGGTCAGACCACTGGGGGGCACTAGCTGCCGGGGCAGGTGGCTGGCCCTCGAGTCAGACAGTCCATACCGGGTGGAAGCGCTTTGCTCGAAACAACAGCCGAGGCTGGCCAAGCAGTCCATCCCTAAACGGACCCAGAGTGCCCAATCAATCAGAGTACAGCTGGGGCATCCCCTGGCAGGCCACTCTGCGCAGGGGGTATGCTGGCTTAGTGTCCCTGCTTGCTCCCGGGGCAAGCAGACTCGGAGAAAAAGGACCATCAGGAAGGGGCTGAGAGGCAGGTGCGTACCCGGGCCCCTGGGGACCTGGGAGGTGGGCCTGGGTGCTTTCTTCCCCTGTCTCAGCATCTCCAGACCTCACAGAGGTCTAACTGAGCAAACTCTGAGAAAAAGGACCATCGGTCAGGGGCTGAGGCAGGTGTGTACCCAGGCCCTGGGGGACCCGGCGGGCGGGCCAGGGTGCTGCTTTCCCCTGTCTCAACATCGCAGGACCTCAAGGAGGTCTGACTGAGCAAACTCTGAGAAAAAGGACCATCGGGAAGGGGCTGCGAGGCAAGTGCGTAACTGGGCCCCTGGGGGCCCATGGCGGGTGGGCCCGGGTTCTGCCTTCCCCTGTTTCATAATCGCCAGACCTCACGTCTGACTGACCCTCTTCCTAGCAATCCGGAGTAAATTACCACCTTTCTTGTAATCCGTGCACACGAGGTGACAGAGGGGACCCAAGGCGCAAAAGTACCCAACCTCCTGGAGACCTCGCTGGGATCGGGAAGGCAAATGGACCCTCATCTGGACTTCCAGGGAAGCTCGGCCATCTGGTCACCCCATAGGAAAGCATTGCGTGCGGCGAGATGGCCGAGGGAATGAGTGCGACCAGAAGGCCGAGGGGAAAGGTGCGACCAGATGGCCGGGCATTAAAAGGGAAGCCATCTGGTCACTCTGGGCCCCAACGAAAGAGTGACCGGGTGCAGGGACATGGGGGACCAGAGGCCCGTGGTCCCAGCCATGATGGCTGTGAGGGGGACCCCCGGGCCCTCCGAACCGGGGCCCGCAGACACCTTGACAAGCAGGGGAGGCCTGCACGGAAACGACAAACCCCTGTCCTGGGCCTTGGTGGAGCAGCAGGCCAGGGGACGGGGCCCAGGGCCGGAGCACCCAACCCTGGGCCCGACAGGACCCCTGGACCCAGCCGGGGCTCCCAGCCCCAAAGGCACAGGGGACGCTTCCCCGGGCCCTCCTGGCCCCGTCTGAGCACCCTGCCATGTGGCAGGACCAAGGAAAGAGTGGGGAGGCCGCCTCCTCAGGGCCCTCAGGGGCCCCGGCTGGAGCTCATGAACCCATCCAAGCAAGGGGAGGCTCCCCGGGCACAACAGAACCCCGTCCTGGGCCTTTGGCAGAGTGGCAGGCCGGGGGATGGGGCCTAGGGCTGGAGCACCCAACCTGGGGCCCGGCGGGGTCCCTGGACCTAGCCGGGCTCCCAGGCCCGGAGGCACAGGGGAAGCATCCCTGGGCCCGCCGAACACCATCCCGGGCACCCTGCCACGCAGCAAGACCAAGGACGGAGCCCGGCATGGGGAAGCAACCCTCCCCGGGGCACTGAGGGGCCCCGGCCGGAGCTCCTGAACCCAGCCGAGCAAAGTGAGGCTCCCCGGGCCCAAGGGACCCCCATCCCAGGCTTTTGGCAGAGCGGCAGGCCAGGGGACGGGCCCAGGACTGGAGTACCTGTGCCCAGGCCCGGCGGGCCCCTGGACCCAACCGGGGCTCCCAGGCCCAGAGGCACAGGGGAAGCCTCCCCAGGCTCGCAGGACCCCTTCCAGGGCAGCCTGCAATGTGGCAGGACCGAGGACAGAGCCCGGGGTGGGGAGGCCACCGTACCAGGGGCACCGACCAGAGCTCCTGAACCCAGCCGAGCAAGGGGAGGCTCCCCGGGCATGATGGAACCCCCATCACGGGCCTTTGGCGGGGCAGCAGGCTGGGGGACGGGGCCCAGGGCTGGAGCACCCGAGCCGGGGCCTGGCAGTGCCCCTGGACCCAGCTGGGGCTCCCGGGTACAGAGGAAAAAGGGGAAGCCTCCCCAGCCAGAGGGACCTCCTTCGGGCACCCTGCCATGCAGCTGGACTGAGGACTGAGCCTGGGTTGGGGAGGCAGCCCTCCACAGGGTCCCTGGACCCAGCCCAGCAGGTGGAGGCTCCCCGGGCCCACCAGACCCCATCTGGGGCAGCCTGCCAAGTGGCAGGCCCAGGGACGGACCCAGGGCTGGGGTGGCATCCTGGCCCGTCCAGCTGCCGGCTGAGGACCGCTAGGTGATAGGGGTCCCAGAGTACCTTGTCCCTAGTAATCCGGAGGAAGGCTACCCCCCTTTCTGGGAACCCATGTGCACCGAGTGGCAGAGGGGACCCTGGGCGCCCGACCTCCTGGAGGCGAATGAGCCCTCATCAGGATTTCCAGGGCAGCCCAGCCATCTGTTCGTCCCATTGGAAAGCATTGCATGCGACCAGATGGCCGACGGGAAAGGTGCGACCAGATGGCCGTGCCGGAAAGGACTCCCATCTGCCTACCCCCAGCCAAGCCTTCCCGGTGGGCTCCCGTCTGCCCTAGCAGGGCTTGGAGGGGCTCGGCTTCCTGGGGGCTCAGAGACCCCGGCTGGGCCTCCTGCATGGGGAGGCCTGCAGGAGCTCTCGGGGCCCGCATCCCTGGGGGAGGACTGCCCAGGACCCATGGAGCTTGTCCCGGGTATTCTGCCATGCCGCCGGCTGTAGGAGAGAGCCCTGGACACCTGGGGGGTGTTGCCCGGGCACAGCCCACCTGGTCCCCAGCAGGGAACCTCAGCCCGGGAGGGGTGTCTCGGTATACCCTGCCCCTAGTAATCTGGAGGAAGGCTACCCCCCTTTCTGGGAACCCATGTGCACCAAGGGCGTGAACATGCCCGACCTCCTGGAGGCCTGGCTGGTATCGGGGAGGCGAATGAGCCCTCATCTGGACTTTCAGGGCAGCCCGGCCATCGGGTCTCCCCATTGGAAAGCATTGCGTGCGACCAGATGGCCGAGGGGACAGGTGCAACCATATGGCCGGGCCCAAAAGGACTCCCATCTGCCTGTCCCCCAGCCGAGCATTCCCGGTAGGGCTCCTGCTTTCCCTAACAGGGCTTGGAGGGGCTCAGCTTCCCGGGGGCTCAGAGACCCTGGCTGGCCATCAGGCACGGGGGGCCTGCAGGAGCTCTCAGGGCCTGCACTCCCGGGGGAGGACTGCTTGGGCCCCATAGAGCCCGTCCCGGGCACTCTGCCATGCCAAAGGCCGGAGGAAGGAGCCACGGACACCTGGGGGGTGTTGCCCGGGCACAGCACATCTCGTCCCCAGGCACGGGGAGGCACGCAGCAGCTCCCGGGGCCAACACACCCGGGGGAAGACTGCCCGGGACTCATGGAAACCATCCTGGGCAATTTGCCACGCCGTTGGCTTGTAGGAGGGAGCCCAGGATGCCTGGGAGGTGATACCCGGGCATAGCTCATTTGGTCCCCGGCAAAGAACCGCCTGCCCGGGAGGGGTGTTCCGGCATACCCTGCCCCCACTAATCCAGAGGAAAGCCACCCCTCTTTCTGAGTATCCGTGCGCACCGAGTGACGGAAGGGACCCAAGGCGCGAAGGCGCCCAACCTCCTGGAGCCCTGGCTGGGATCTGAGAGGCAAATGAGCCTTCATCAGGACTTCCAGGGCAGCCGGCCATCTGGTCACCCCATTGCCAAGCATTGCATGCAACCAGATGGCCGGGACCTAAAGGACTCCCATCTGCCCACCCCAAACCTTCATGGTAGGGTACCCGCCTGCCCACGTTGGGCTCGGGGGCTCTGCTTCCCGGGGGCTCGGGGACCCCGGCTGGGCCTCAAGCCTGGGGAATGACCACCGGAGCTCTCTGGCCTGGACGCCTGGGGGAGGACTGCCCGGGAACCATGGAGCCCATCCCGGGCACTTTTCCATGCCATGGGCCGGAGGAGTGAGTCCCGGACGCCTAGGGAGGCAATGAGCCTTCATCGGGACTTCCAGGTTGGCCCGGCCACCTGGTCGCCCCATTGGAAAGCATTGTGTGCGACCAGATGGCTGAGGGGAGAGGTGTGACCAGGTGGCTGGGACCGAAAAGACTCCCATCTGCCCACCCTGAGCCTTCGCAGTAGGGTTCCCATCTGCCCACGCAGGGCACGGGGCTCTGCTTCCCGGGGGCTCGGGGACCCCGTCTGGGCCTCAAGCCCAGGGAAGGACCACCGGAGCTCTCAGGCCTGGACGCCTGGTGAAGGACTGCCTGGGGAACCATGGAGCCCGTCCCAGGCACTTTGCCACACCGTGGGCCGGAGGAGGGAGCCCTGGATGCCTAGGCAGGTGTTGTCCAGGCATAGCCCATCTGGTCCCCGGCAGAGAATCGCAAGCCCGGGAGGGGTGTCCCTGCATACCCTGCCCCTAGTAGTCTACCCCTCTTTATGGGAACCTGTGCACACCGTGAGGCTCACGGGACCCTAGGCGCGAATGTGCCTGACCTCCTGGAGCCCTGGCTGGGATCCGGGAGGCAATGAGCCCTCATCTGTTCACCCAATTGGAAAGCATTGCGTGCGACCAGATGGCCGAGGTTAGAGGTGCGACAAGATGTCCCGGACTGAAATAACGCCAATCTGCCTGCCCGAGCCTTTGTTGGAGGGCTCCTGCCTGCCCTTGCAGGGCTCGGGGGCTGCAGGGCTCGGGGGCTGCAAGGCTCGGGGACTGCAGGGCTCGGGTAATGCAGGGCTCGGGGACTGCAGGGCTCCGGGGCTGTAGGGCTTGGGGGGGGGCTCGGAGACCCCACGCTGGGCCTCATGCATGGGGAGGCCCGCAGGCTCTCCTGGGCCCAGACACCTGGGGTAGGACTGCCCGGGAACCATGAAGCCTTACATGTCTCCGGGGCTCTGTACCAGGGACCCTTGTCCCCTGGCAGATGGACACTTGACAGGCCGCAGGACGGGGGCTCCCAAAACCCAGTCCCTGACCGAAACCCACGCCCCGGGGCCGGTCCCTGTTTCTCAACACAGCCAGGCCGGGGAGTTCAAGGACCCTCCCCAGGCACGAGGGATCCCTGCCCCAGGCACACGGACCCTCAAGACGTGAGCTCGTTTTCCACACATTTTTTCCCCAAAATTCTGCGTAGTGGTGCTACGCCAACTACGCCCAGCCCTAGTATTGATTCCATTACCCAGCCTTGATCAGGAATGAATTTGGACAAAAGCAGGCTTCACACATTTCTCCATGTCTCCCTGACAGAAACATTCACCCCCAGACACAAGTATCTAGGTTTGATCCATCATTCTTTTGCTCACCACACCACCCCAGTTTGGACCCAGCCATATGCAACTCAGTCTTGACCCTGTTCCTTATGGGAACAGTCCAGCCCGAACTGCAAAGCCAGGTGCTACCTGGACCGGAAATATGCATCCTGGGACTGGTTTCAGGGCATCACCCTTCATCAGCCAGGCTAGCTTGAATGCAGTGGCATAGTGTGCACGTGACCCATGTCTGGGCATACCCTTCCCACGTAGGGCCACATATGCATTAGAAACAATTGATTGATGGAATGCTGGACAATGCAAACATTCACCCCCAGTCACCAGGATCTGGGTTTGATCCATCATTCTTTTGCTCACCACCCCAGTTTGGACCCAGCCATATGCAAATCAGTCTTCACCCTGTTCCTTATGGGAAAAGTCCAGCCCGAACTGCAAAGCCAAGTGCTCCCTGTACCGGAAATAAGCATCCTGGGACCTGTTTCATGGCATAACCCTTCATCAGCCAGGCTAGCTTGAATCCAGTGGTGTAGGGAGCACGGGACCCACGTCTGGGCATATCCTTCCCACTTAGGGCGACATATGCAAAAGAAACAATTGATGGACGGAATGCTGGACAATGCAAACATTCACCCCCAGTCACAAGGATCTGGGTTTGATCCATTATTCTTTTGCCTACCATCAGCTGTCCATCTTCCCCCCATTAACACCCTTAACGCCTGGAACCCTATCTCCACTGAGGACACCATCCGCCTGATGAATTCCATCCACTCTGGATCCCCCACAGACCCTTGCCCTCACCACATCTTCAACAAAGCAGACTCCGTCATAGCTCCGCACCTCCGAGACGTCATCAACTGCTCCTTCAACTCCGCTACCTTCCCAGAACATTGGAAACACGCTGAACTCACCGCCCTTCTGAAAAAACCAACAGCAGATCCCACCGAACTCAAAAACTACCGCCCCATCTCGCTTCTTCCATTCCCGGCCAAAGTCATCGAGAAAGCTGTCAACAACCAGCTCGCCGCCTTCCTCGAAGCCAACAAATCACTCGACCCCTCACAATCTGGCTTCCGAGCCAAACACAGCACTGAGACCGCCCTCATCGCAGCAACAGACGACATTCGAACTCTACTGGACAATGGAGACACAGTCGCCCTCATCCTCCTCGACCTTTCTGCAGCCTTCGACACTGTCTGCCACAGCACCCTTTTACAACGCCTCAGAAACATCGGAATCCAAGGAAAGGCACTGGAATGGATCACCTCGTTCCTCACCGGTAGAACCCAGAGAGTCCGCCTCCCACCATTCAAGTCCAAGGCCTCTGAAATCATCTGCGGCGTACCACAAGGATCCTCACTCAGTCCCACCCTCTTCAACGTATACATGAGCCCCCTCGCGGCCATCGCCCGCCAACACAACCTCAACATCATCTCTTACGCAGATGACACTCAACTGATCCTATCTCTCACCAAGGACCCCAGCACCGCCAAAACTAACCTTCACGAAGGAATGAAAGAAGTCGCCGAATGGATGAAACAAAGCCGACTGAAACTGAACTCAGACAAAACAGAGGTCCTCATCTTAGGTAATTCCCCCTCTGCATGGGACAACTCCTGGTGGCCAGAAGCCCTCGGAAATGCACCCACCCCGACAGACCACGCACGGAACCTTGGCGTCATCCTGGATTCTTCACTCTCAATGAGCAGACAAGTCAGCGCCGTATCGTCTTCCTGCTTTAACATTCTTCGCATGCTCAGAAAAACATTTCGCTGGATCCCCACCGAAACAAGGAAAACAGTCACCCATGCTCTGGTCACGAGCCGACTGGACTACGGAAACACCCTCTACGCAGGTACCACCGCTAAACTCCAGAATAAACTACAACGAATCCAAAACGCCTCAGCCAGGCTCATATTAGACATCCCACGCAACGAACACATCTCTGGTCACCTTAAAGATCTCCACTGGCTACCCGTCAATAAGAGGATTACTTTCCGACTGCTCACCCACGCACACAAATCACTCTACGACATCGGACCAGACTGCCTCAACTCTCGACTGTCCTTCTACACCCCCTCCCGCCAACTCCGCTCTTCCAGCCAAGCCTTCGCCACTGTACCTCGCATCAACAAGACCACCATGGGAGGCAGATCCTTCTCTTACCTGGCTGCCAAAACCTGGAACTCACTCCCCGCTTACCTTCGCCTCACCCAGAATCACCTAGCGTTCAGAAAGCAGCTTAAAACGTGGATATTTGACAAATAATCACCCCCCCCTTCCTAAGCGCCTTGAAACCCTCTGGGTATGTAGTGCGCTATATAAATTTTATGACTTGACTTGACTTGACCCAGTTTAGACCCTGCCATATGCAAATTAGTCTTGACCCTGTTCCTTATGGGAACAGTCCAGCCTGAACTGCAAAGCCAGGTGCTTCCTGTACCGGATATAAGCATCCTGGGACCAGTTTCAGGGCATCACCTTCATCAGCCAGGCTAGCTTGATTCCAGTGGTGTAGTGAACACGGGACCACGTCTAGGCATACCCTTCCCACTTTGACCTAAGGGCATCCGATCACCCACCCTTTTTACGGTTGATGACCTGATGACCTCTTTTTTTCGGTCTATCATTGCCAGGGAAACCTGATGATGACAAACAGAAAAATAAAAAAAATGACGCACTCCCCAACCCAGGGAAAAATATTCCCTTGGGAGGGGCGTCATTAGTTAATTGTTCTTCAAAAACAAACTCCCACTTTGAGAGTGAGCTCTAAATTTGGTGGTCTCCTGACGTAACGTTACCCGCTACCCTCACAGACGAAGTAAAGACTGCCATACCTTAAATCAGGTCCTCAGTCCTGACTATTCGCCCTCGTAACATCAACAGTCATTGCTCATCATGGAGGTTACTAGCACTTTGGTGAGCTTGCAGTAACGCTTGGTTACTGTGGTTTTAGGGACAAGTGTCAATACTTGTAACATTCTTGTAACATTATTTGATTAGTTGCACCAGACAGCCCTGAGCCTGGAGAACTAGCCTGACAGCCATTGCTTAAATTTGTGAAACAAATTAAGTGTTGTGGTCCAACGGTTTGCGCTATACAGATGCAGCGAGTCTTGACTGCACCACAGGCGTTTTTTCGACCTCCATTCACTTCTTCTCTCATTACCTTACTTTTGCAAGTTTCATTTTTATTCCTGCTTTCTTCATTTTAAACACTAATTTTTGTGGTCCTGTAATTATCTTCCTTCTCCTTTTTCTCTTATCTGTCTCTCTCTCTCTCTTACTTTGGGGCAATGTTTGGCGAAATATATCTCGCAATCCCCTGCAACCACTGTCAAAAATTAAACACTGCTAACAGTGTTGGATAAAGATACTCCCTTGAAAAATGTTTCTCCCTGAACAGTAGAAAACTCTTAGCATATTGTGCCAAGCAACTTGTTCGTCCTTATTTGAATCACTTGCTTTCTTCCGCTCCCTTGCATGTTGCATGTGCTGTATGTACTTCACCCCACAGCCGCTACACGCTCATATTCTTATCTTGGTAAATTGCCAACATTGTCCGTCAATATGAGTGGCCCAGTCAATGGCGGGATTTTTCCCCACCCGTTACTGGCCAATTACAAGTGGGACAAAGAGGTAATTCTAGGTGCAATTCCTCATTTTGACCAGGCAGTTGCAGTGTTCCTGGGGATATACATTCCGCTGGGGTTGGCAACTATGATTACTGGCTCCATCAGACTAGGATGCCACTTGTAACTAGGACCTAAGTTGTGTGGATCAACCCTGATCCGGATGTGGGTTACAAGCACACTCTGTCCCCACTCATTGCATGCTGTCCAGTGTAGACTGATCACTGGGCACACAGACAATCTACCTCAAAAGTGTTCCACATTTGTCTGTAAGGGCAAGACAAATTTTCACAAAATCCACATGGGCTATAGGATAAATGTATGCACTATACATTTAGATGGTATATTTTTGTCTATGCTAAAAATTTGGCTCTCATGTACAATGGGCACCCGCAACCTTCCTGAAATTTAGATGACGGAGGCATAGGGGGAGATTCCTATGTACAGGACCTAAGAATCTATCCACAATGAACACTATCATTATTCAGTGATTTAAAACTGAAGTCACCAAAAGTAAAGACCAGCTAACTTTGGGTGTCCAGACACCAGCTTCGGATAGACCATAACCTACTGTACGGTTACCCAGTTCAGTTTATCATAACGTAACAATTTTCTCATTAATAACCTCCACAGAATAGCTGCCAAACTCCACCCTAACATAGAACACCACCCTACTGCATTGAAATTAACCCATTACTAACACTAATTCTCACCTAGGCTAATACCATAAATTGACCACGGAGGTAACTTTGTCGTTTGCATATTTTGTACACAACAAAGTTCTGAGAAGCAACTGGAAAGTAACATGTATGGCGCTATGGTAACTACATCACATAAATAATACATACAACCGACTAAGGGGCCGATTAGGATGGTGGACGGATGCCTGACCCCTGGGCTGGAGGCGGAGGAAAATGCACCTCATCGTACGCCAGCAGCGGGCCTTCCGTCCACCATATTAGGAAGGGGAACTGGGCACATTTACCATCCGCCGCGTAAAAACGTGAACCGCCGCGGGAACACACCAGACACCACGGCGGACGGAGCCAATGCAGGCTCACCGCCGTGCGGAATGACGTCCCGACCTTCCGCAATATTACGATGTCGCAAACAAACCAGAACACCGCAGCGGAAACACCTCCATCTCATAGACGGCGGAAGCACCACAACGGAGAGGGAAAGCATTGCCTCGGGTCCCACCGCACGGACCCGAGCGCCATGGACCCAGCCCTACACGCCTTCCCGGCCCTGTTCCTACTTCACTACCAGCAAGTCATGCACCGTCGTGGATGCCGCCACAGGTACGCAAGCATGCAATACACACATACCACGCCACAGCATGCATGAACACTGGTACCTGTCCACACTAGACACCCTGGTGGGGACAGGAACACACACCAGTGCACCCACACCAGTCCCACCTCAGCACAATCACCCCCCGCATCAGGCACAGGCCGCCCACGCAACACCACAGCCAGCCCACGGACTGACTCCGCTGCACTGTCGGCGGTTGAGCCGGTTACCGTGGCTACTCCGTCCGCGGCGGTCGGTTTTGGAGACATCCGTCTGCCGCGGTCGAGTTTTGCTAGAGGGGAATCCTAATAGCACCGCCGGTTTCCCCACGGTGCGGTCGGACGGTCATTTACCGTGAGCCTGGCGGTCCGGACGCTTTCCGTCTGCCATCCTAATCGGCCCCTAAGGGCCTGATGTAGGAAGCCAAATAGCGACCGCAAACGCCAATATTTGCAGAATTTCAACCTTTGCTATCGCAATTTGGCTTTGAGCAATGTAGGTAAGAATAAACCTACTCATAAAATAAGGAATCGCAAAAATTGCGATTCCTTATTTTGCGTTTGCATTTAAGGAATCGCAAATTGCGATTCCTCAAATGCAATGTAAGCAGTACAAAAGAAAGTGCACTTTAGCCTTAACGAATCGCTAATTACTTCAAGTTGGTGATAATTACCGATTTTCTTTAAAAAAGCACTTTTTTGCTTTTTTTAAAGTGCCATGTGGCACACATTCATGCCCTTAGGGCATATATGTGCTCCACATGTGCACACATGCACATTTCAGGGGTGCAACAGGGTGTCCTTTTGGAACATTTGCACCGTTAAAATTGTGCCCGGAATTTGCGAGAGCCTCTTGGGTACTCGCAAATTGCGGGAGCAAATCCTATTCATTCTTATGGGCCTCTTGGCCCATAGGAATGAATGGGATGGTATTTCTTGATAGTGAATCTCAATTTGTGATTCGCAATGAAGGAATATTACGGAGTCGCAAATATTTTTGCGATTCCTACCTACATTCAACTTTTGCGAGTCCTTAATAGCGATTCAGTAAAAATCACTATTAAGGGCTTGCAAAATTGAATTTACCTACATCTGGCCCTAAGTCTTTTTCACTCTTTGCAGATTTAACTGAATGAATGAATGAATGAATGAATGAATGAATGAATGAATGAATGAGATATTTATATCGCGCAGAGAGAACTTAGCCCCCGAGGGCATCAAGGCGCTATCAGATGGAAACGACATAGACATAACCAGAGGCAGAATATAAGAGAGTGGAAACACTGAGTGAATCAGGGTTGATAGGCTAGGGACTGATAGTCTTCATAGGTACTCAGTAGAGACCGGCATGCCTCATAGAGATCCAGAGGTACTCCGCTGTACAGGAACTCCCCTCTAACACTGTATGCACTGATAGGGCCCCCAAGTTACTCAACCAGACAGCAGTGTATGCGGACAGATGCTCCATCTGACAGCAGTGCACCTCATAGTTAACAGAAAGGTTCATTTAAACAGCATTACACCCTGTGTGTTACTAGAAAGTACTAGCCATTGATCCCCAGGGTTACTTCACTAAACATAGGGCCTCCGAACTAAACCCCACCGGGCCTCTGAACTACAGAACGAAACCACAATGCAGAGCTCCCGAGATATTCCTTATTACACAGCACTTCTCCCTTATGTTCCAGCTGATTAAAATGCAGAAGTAAATGGCCCTTGAGATACTCTACTGTAGTGCAGTATACCCATAGGGTCCTAAAGAAACCCCTTTAAGGGGCAGAATGTGCTTATGCTCCACTAGACAGAGGTACACCTCCTAGTCCCCGAGATGCATCACTAAATAGTAGTAAACCTCCTACAGACCCGGATATACTACTCTAAGCAGCACTATGCCACTATGGTCCCCTTGCCAACAGTGTTTCCTGATGGGCGCCAGAGGTAATCTGTTGGACAACAATAGCAGCTGTATCCACTATACAGCAGTAGACTCTAATAAGATACTCCATACCCTTAGTTGTTGCTGGCGGTCCTCCGGAGTTCCTCCCTCAATAGTAGATTGGACTTGAGTTAATCGGTCTTCGCAGTCTGCTACAGAAGGTAGAGATGTTTACAGATCCAATGCTTCCTGCCACACACCATATGAAACCCTTCCATTGATCAGAGCATCCTCATCTGCTGATGCTCTAAGGTGAGAAATCTACATATTGTGGATATTTAAATGCATGGATGGAACAGTAGTGATGAACCAGTGACTAGGTGGTACCAGAGGCATCTTTATCCATTTCTGGCCTCTGAAGCCTACACAGTGAGAGCACTGACCAACCACATGCACCAACAGCAGTCGCCTCCAAACCAGTGGCACTCGTTAAAAGACTTCGGGCCTGATTTAGATCTTGGTAGATGGGTTACTCCATCAAAACAGGGACGGATATCCCGGTCACCAAAATATAAATCCCATTATATCCAATGGGATTTATATTTCGACGGACTGATATCTGTAAGTGTTGTGACGGAGTAACCCGTCTGTTAAAGCCCCAAGTCTTGACAAAGTTTTCTCCACTGTCCTTCTACATCCTGTCTGTCTTAATGTGGTGCTGTGCTTTGAGTATGAAATGAGGAGATTTATGTTCTTATCTGGATATTTTCTTGTAACTCCTCAGGTCTGTGCCACATTGCCAATGTGGTGCCCCCAGGAACAAGCATGTGCCTATAGCGATGGAGGATGACTTCGGAGCAGCGATTGTCAGCAAGTGGGACACGCACGAGCATACCACTGAAGAGGCAACGGACGCCTTTGGAGACATTGAGTTTGTAGGTGCAGGCAAGAAAGTCGGCAAGGTGAGATAACTACTTCCCCACCATTCTAGGGAGATTTTATTTAGAGTCCTTATATTCGAACATGCCCTCTATGACTGATTCTCTTCCTGCCTGTAATTCACATCTCATTTAGAATGTTATGGTGGGGATTTGTCCTACTGTGTTGTCCCAATTATGTATTCGTGAGATTTATTTAGATTGTGTTGTAGTATGTGGGAGTGACATGTAAACTGTGATTACCGAAGAAAAGTACAGGAAGCCTAGACCAGTTTCTTTTACCTATTTTTCTAGTGCAGGTTGGTTATCCTGCAAGGTTCTGACCATTCACTTGATTGTTGGTAGCAAGAATATGTATAATAACTGTATAAATGTATAATAACTTTATCTATAGCTGTGTTAATGGAAACATAATGCTTACGTTTTTAGTATGGAGCTTTGTTATTGATTATACAGTAAACCTATTACTGTGATTTACGCAATAGCAAAGACTAAATCCATTTAAATACAAAGGAAAACTGATGCAATGGTTTGCTCAGAAAAAGGAAAGATGTAGTAGGTGGTATTTATGCCCCTGCTTCATCTCAACGTTGGGCTTTCAAGACTTTTTCAAGAGTTTTCGAATCTTTATTCCCATCCAATATAATTTTAGGAGAAGACTTTAATGTAGTGCAAAATGTTTTATTTGATAGATCAGGAACTAATTGATTTGGTAATTTAATCCAATAAAGAGTTGAATAGCCTGACCCATACTTATATTTTGCTAAATATTGGAAGACCATGTCATTCACAAGATAACAAGTGCACATATTATTTTGCGGTTAATAATACAAATTCAAGAATTGTCTATTGCTTAATTGGGTACCTGATATGGTATGTGTTGACGTTAGTTAAATTGTATTCTCATATCATGCTAATGTCCTCCTAGAATTATTGTTTGTGGAAGATGTTCACACCGATGAAGGATGTTTTTTTTCCATCCTTTTTGGCTTTTATATGACTCTTTATGAAATAACCTGTTTCTAATTTCTTATTTGCTAATATGAACTCTGCTTGTCAGAAAACAGTATTAAATGCACTTACAGAAGCTCTACATTATCAAAACATTGTCTTTGCTAGCTACACAAATAAAGATAGTGGACACATTAGAAAAAAGGCTTTAAGGAAAACAGAAAAAAGCTTTAAATAAGGAAACTAAACAAGCTCTTTTGATAACTTGGAAAGATTGGGATCTATTTTTATTCTTAAAAGTGAACAATTTTTTATTATAGAAAACAAATATTATGGAAATGAGGGAAGTGATCCAGCTGGTTGTTTAAAAAAAGGTTTTGCATAATTTAAGAGGATCATACTACTCTCTGATTATAGATGAGACACATCACTACATTTAATCCGCTTAATAAAAAGATTCTGAAGTATTACAAAAATATTTATTCAAAACATACTAGATTGAAGATAACCTAAAATCACAAAATCAGGATGGACAATGGGCATTCAAAAACCAGAGTTGTAACTCTGTTATAATTATATTCTGAATGTTGCTGTTAAAAATATTCGCACAAAAAGATTAAGACCTTGAATATTTCCTCACAAATATAATTGATCAAAGATAGACATAAATATAATTATAAAAGACAAATAGTTGATTGTAGGAGGCTGGCTTAGTATATGGTGCACACTTACTCAAGAGATGCACCATGCACTAATCCAGGCAACCCTTATGGTGATTTTCATGGTCTTTTAAAGCCTTTGAAAGCTCTCAAAGTGGTAGCTGTAGAGAGATGCCTTCATGCTTATCTTGAATGAGTGTTAAGCAGCTTGTTTTACCAGTTTAATCTGTAGTGTAAGTTAGATGAAAGGAAACCACACAGTGTTTAGGAAAAATAAGTCTCTTTATTACAACACACTATCACAATCACATTGGTATATCTCTTCGCCGGAGATATCAACACAATACAAAATAATACTCCAAATGCAATCACGGAAGTAGCAAAAAATACAGTGGTCTCCAGGGGGAGACCAAACCATATATTAAGAAAGTGAAATTTGAACTGCAACGGAGGACAGGACTTGGACCAGAGAAGCTGGTGACACAAGGTAAGTACCCAGGAACCCCACAGAGGCTGTGTGCAGAGTGGAAACACAGCTGTGTGGTCAACAGAAGTCAATGGGGAAGTCACAGTTGCAGCTTTGAATAAGTACCCTTCCTAGAGGACCCCAAAGAAACCCTTTGGAAGACAGAAGGTTGGAGAGCCACCCCACCCATGGATTCCCCCGGGAATCAGGTTACCTACACCAGGGAAGCACGGTGCATAGGGATGAAGTGACATCGGAACCTGCTGTAGACAACAATGGACGACTTCAAAGAATATTCCTCTGGAGAAGACTGTGATGGAGTCGGTGGAATCCAAGAGTGGATTTTGGAAGTGCAGAACCTGCAAGCAGAGGGGACAGAGTCTATGCCATTTCTGCGGTGACCAGGAGGAATGGGAGAGCAATGCTCACCGATGCCGGGAGGTTCTATAGAGTTTACGGTGAACCTTTCGCTGCAGCTGTGAGGATCAGGCAATGCTGAGGAAGACCAGAAGCCATATACAAGCTCCCACATCTGGTGTCAGTGACTAGGTGGTCGGTGCCCGGTGGGAGCACAAACAAGCCTTGGTAGCCACAATTGGTTTGGTAGACAAAAAAGGAGTAACGTTGGTACCAGAAAGGTCCCAGGGACTTACCACCAGCAGGAAAGTCAGAGCAGGCCCCAAGCAAGCAGGGTAGCCCACTGAAGCAGTAGAAGACCCTCAGGAGAACCCAAAGGCTGAAGGCACAGGAGTCGCAAGAGGACCTCGAGCAGCTCACCAAACTGAAAGGCCCACTGTGCGGAGGATGCGGTGAGGAAGTTGATCTTGTAGGGAAAAGATGCTAAAGGCTTGAGCTTCTTGTATTCCAAAGACCTCTGGAGTGCAGAGCCAACAAGTATTGGTAAATGCAAGCAGACGAGGTGCACAGAGGTTCGGTCTCAGCGGTTCAGACGAGGGATACTGACCTCAAAATTGAAGAGAGGATTGGTCAGGCCTCGAGGGAGTTGCAGGACCACCACCTGTGCTGCTGAGCTTTGGGAAGTCCATATGATGACAGGGGCAGCAGGCCAGTCTGCTTTGTTGCAGTGTCTGCAGATGTAGAGGATTAACTCCTTCACTCCAAAGGAGATTTCTTTGGGTGTCCCTGATGCCCACAGGTCTGTCTAAGAACCTGGATGAAGCACATACACAGATTATAAAGAAGACTTGAACAGCGAGACCAGGAGCAGCAGGAGTTCTTGGTGCAGTCTCTGTTCCAGTCGAACACCATTGAAGTCCAATGTCCAGACAAGGGAAGAGCGACTAGTTTCAGGGTTGAATCTTGTCCCGACGAATCTAAGGACCCACCCACAGGTAAATCTTCAAGTACCCTAAAGAAAGGGTTAAAACAACTCAGGGGTCCCTCACAGAGGAGGGGCTGGGCAGAGGGGAGGATATTCCCATGTCCTTTGTCCAGTTTTGCGCCATAGCTCGAGCCAAGGGCTCCCTGAACTGGTTCAAAATGGAGTATGCAAGGATGGCACCAAATGTGTCTTTCAAAGCAGTCTGGCAAGCGACCCTACCCCAGCCCCAATGAACTAAGTCCTGTCTGTGAGGTAGTCACACCCCCCTGTGACAGGAAACCTGCTGTTCTACCTTCCCCTGCTTGAGCTTGACTCAGAGGCAGGAGGGCAGAGTTGTGTCTGTGGTCGGCAGCAGCACTAGCTTGACCCCTATGGTCCCCAAGTACATGGGATCATACTTCCAAAACGGGAATAGTGTTGGGGTATGATTCGAGCATATTTGATACCAAACATGACCGGGTTCGATGTAGCCACTATATAGTCAGATATCTCGTAACGACTGATGTCCACTATATGTCTAAAAATGGCTGACCACACTTACAAAGCCTGGAGAACTGACTCGGTATTGTAGGGGTGTCCTTCTCATGCAGGGTCACCCTCACACTTATAGCCAAGCACCCTGTGCTCAGGACTGAAGAGCCTGCCATAGGGGTGACTTATAGGTTTTAAGTGTAGTGTCCTCAGATATAAGGAAACATATTGATCACTGACATAATATCGACAACCAAAATATAGAATAGACAAAATATCTGCGTCAAAATATCGACTACAATAATATCGAATCATAAAACTTATTTAAAAAAATACAAAAATATTGAGTACAAAATATCGTATATAATAACTATCGTAACCCACAATATCGATTCAATAAATATCGTGACAAATAATATCGTTAAACCTAAAAACAAATCCAAAGCAACAAAAATATCGAAAGCAAAAATATAGATAACAACAATATCGAATTTTTGACACTATCGACTATATAAAAATAGGCAAATATTATATATATCTCTAACAAAACAAAGTACATTTGCATTATAATACATTCCAAAACACTTAAAATAATTACATATTAATACATGTACATATAAAAATTAAACTATCACACAGAAAAAAAAATATTCGTAAAATAAAATAGTTAAAAATTATACTTGCAGAATATAAAATTAAAACAATGTAAAATACATTTAAAAGAGAAAAACGAAAATAACATTGTTTTCTACTAATTAGTTAGTAACTAGCGTTTCCCTTATATGGAACCAAGCAATTAAAAAAAATCAAAAGAACCAATCAAATGCTCACATTTCCCACTAAATAATACCATTAAGCAACTAATTAAATAAACAGTATAAAACAACAAAATGTTTTCATCTATTTTTAACTTCTAACTTAAACTAAAGAAGGTGAAACTCTGCCCAACTGTTTCCTGAAGGAATATGTCTTCAAGAAAAAAATATTGCAGAACTACAGAACGTAAGTTAAACTCTATTTAAAATATAACAATACTACTAGCCTAGAAATAAAATTATTTATAAGATCAATTCACTAACCCTTATTTTATTAATTTCTACATCTTCCCCAATGAAATATAAATCAATATAAGTATATTTAAAAATGTTATGATGCACCGACAACAATTATTAAACTAAAATCTCTAATACATATTTTATTTATTGTCTATCTCCTCTGCAGAAATCTTGAAAAACATCCAAAAATAATTTGTTCAGACTAAACAACTCCACACAATCAAAAAGTAAATATTTAATTTTCAATGATAAAAAACCCTAAAATACTAACTCCAAAATACCTTTTCCCCTAACAACCCTATCAGAAATAAACAAAAGAATACAATAAATACATGTTTTTTTCTCTTACCAACAGAAAATACATCATCGAAATTAAAGTTAAAGCTTGAAATAATCTCCTGGACATTTTTGATTACATCAAAATAAACATTGTAAGCATAATCACTAAAATATAAATGCATTTAAAATATATATAACATTTCTTATATTTAAAATATTTTTTTTCTAATCTCCCCTAGCATAACAAAGAACAACATGACTGAAGGTGCTGAATTTGTAATGTCTCAAAAAACAGTTATTATGTTATATGGGGTATGTGTATACACAGGAAAAGCAAAGTGGTCTCAACTTTTTTTGGAAGTGTAGCAAATAACTACTAAAACAATTGCTATGGTAGAGCTATTACAGCAGAAACTACTGTTCTTTCTGTAAAATAACATAATCACCCCCCCCCCATATAACAGAGATTGAGGTCAGAGATGCTCTATAAAGTATTAAAGAAGCAAGTACTAATACTGATAAACCTACCACTCAAATACTAAAAGAGCAATTATTAAAGGTACCTCAAATGCTTCTGGACAATTGCCCTCAATAGATTATTTGAAAGAACTATTGCCAGACAAAAAAAAGCAACTACAACCACCATACCTAACCCTAAAACCTTTGAAGAAGTAGTTATTCCCCCAGAATTAAGCATAACTTGCAATAATAAACCATTTTTTTTATACAATAAATGCCCTAATAACAGAATTATTATGTTTGCTACTGCAAACAATTAAATTAAATTACAGCAATGTCACACCTGGATGATGGATGGAACTTTCAAAATCTGTCCAAAACCATTTTACCAGCTGTACACAGTGCATGGATTGTACCAACATTCTAACATACCATTCATCTATGTCCTTTTACCAAATAAACAACAAACTATCTACATAGATATACTAACTAAAATAAAACAAGAAACCAATAATTATTTCCCACAAAAAATAATTATTGATTTCGAATTAGCCATGATAAATGCTATCCTAAAAACTTTTCCACACACAGCAATCCAGGGTTGCTATTGTCATTTTAACCAGAGACATCTGCAAAAATCAACACATAGGGGGCGATTACGATTGCAGCCACAAAAGGGATCGCAGCCATAGTTGCGGAGGTCTCACCAAAGGAATCATAATGGGCCCGCCAGTGTGGCCGCAATGTAGAATATACGATGTGTATTTTACATTGCAGCGGGCGGTGCTGCAAGCAGCACCCACCGCAATGTAAAATATACATGTTATGCTTTTACATGCACATTGTGACAGGCACCGCTCAGTGCCTGCCACATTGTAGATGCAAACGCAGGATGTGCGTCCCCCACCCCCCAACACCCTGGGGGCCCGCAACGGGCCCCTAACAGCAGAAACCGCCAGCTTTTCCATGTCGGCAGTGCATTCATGGAAAGGCTATGAGCCTTCTGCCAAAGCAGTGTATCGAAAGGCAGTCAAAGACTATCACAAACTCATCCGCAAAACACGGGCATAGTTTGTAGCCAATAAAATCATGGCCAGCTCTAATCCCACCAAGACCATTTTCACCTTGCTTAAAAACATGAAGAGTGCAGGTATGACCAATCTCTCTCCCGTAGCATCGAACCATCGCTGCGAAGATTTAGCACTCCAATTCGGGAAGAAAGTGGAATTGATCTATCAGGGCTTTTCCACCGGGACTGCCCCTACTGAGAATGTTGTGCCGGCAGGGACTGACTCTAGGGTGGACAATTGTTTGTTGGCTTTTCCTTTGCTGTTGCCGTAGAGGAGTTTGGGGCCTTAAGTGCAAAAATCAAGTCGGGCTCGCCAGATGATCCGATGTCGTTGACCCATTTAACCAGCTTCTACCACTCATTTCTCCTGTGGCACTAGAATTGGTCAACCTGTCACTGAAATCAGCCTCCGTCCCTAGGGTGTGGAAGCATGCAAAAGTGATCCCACTGTTAAAAAAGCCATCACTTGATGCGGACGACTCTGGTAACTACCGTCCCATTTCTCAGTTACCTTTTATGGCGAAAGTGGTGGAGGCACACGTAAATTCCATCCTGTCTAAATACATCGACGCGTATAACATCTTTGACCCATCCCAACATGGGTTTCGCCCCCGCCACAGTACCGAATCAGCTCTCCTTGCTGTCACGGAATCTATCCGAAGCCGGTTGGATGCAGGAGACTCTGCGGCCTTGGTCCTATTGGATCTAAGTGCCGGTCGGAATCAGGGATGCTGCCCTGGAGTGGATTCGTTCCTTCCTGGCTGGGCGATCGTTCCAAGTGTCAGTACCTCCTTTTCACTCTAAGGAACATGCCCTATCTTGTGGGGTACCGCAAGGCTCCATCCTGAGCCCGCTTCTATTCAATGTGTATGTGTCCTTGGTGTCGTACGCTTACGACACCTAGCTGGTGATCGCCTTCTCCAAAAATTGCTGCGCAAATTTGGAGAGCCTCTGTCGGTTATCTCGGACTGGATGAAGGTTAACTGCCTTCAATTAAATGCCAGTAAATCCGAGATTCTTCTGTATGGGAAAGACCAAGAGCTTTGGTCGGAGCAGTGTAGATGCAAATGCAGGATGTGCGTCCCCCACCCCCCAACACCCTGGGGGCCCGCAACGGGCCCCTAACAGCAGGAACCGCCAGCTTTTCCATGGCGGCAGTGCATTCATGGAAAGGCTGATCACGGCCTGCATCAAAATATGGATGGCGGTGTCTTCCAGACACCGCCACCATATTAAACCTGTTTTCCGCCCGGTCGACGAGTCGACAGGCGGAAATGCGGCAGACGGTCTCTCCGTCCGCCGAGGACCCCCCAGCCATCATGATATGGCGGGGGGTCTTTACAGGCACGATGGCGGGTTGATCGCCCACGCCGTGCCGGCGGTGACCACCACTGGCCTGGCGGGGGCTTCAGAGGGAAACCTGCCCTACAACAACTACTACAATCTATACAGAAAGAACAAAGCTATCAAGAATTACGCATGGAACAATCTGTAACTCAAATTGCTCCTAAATTAACCAAGCAAACTAAACAAATGTTTCAACTACTACAAACTCAGGTTACCCTATACCCATCAACAAGAGGCCTAGACTACCTATCTCTAATAGTCAAAAGCATCCTATAAATTACCTATCCACAACTAAAAAAAACAGTAATTTACAAAATAATCAGTTAACAAACATGAATCAATATTATATTTTTAGAAATAATCTATAATTGTCATAAATATTTTATTTAATAAACTAAATATATATGTACAATTACAAATTATTTATAAAAATATCATATACATCACATCCAATTATAATAACATTTCCCACCCAAAGAATTAAAAAGAAATAAACTTACAATTCATGTAGCAGACTCCTGAGGCGTGAGCCGGGAGCTTTACCTAGCGCTTTGATGAAATTTCACAGTACTTTGTTATCTGTTTTGAACTGTGCATTATACCCATTACAATTCCCTCACCTCATTTCGCCGCGTTTTTAAAAACCTCACTTTGCTGCCGCTCTTGGGAAAACGCTGTTTGGAGCAAGGGTGGGAGTTGTGTCCGCCATCTTGGGGAGGAATCGACGAGGTTAGCGGGCTAGTGTTTGGTGCCTCGCCTGCCTGGCCACCTCCTTGCTTTGCTACAAATGATGACGTTTAGGCGCCCATGCAGCGGACGCGCGCATCGGGCGCCTAAGGCAGGCCCGTCTGTACCCGTCCGCGCCGGTCCGTCGCCAGAACTCCTGCATCTAATACAGGTAATTCCTGCAGATATACCCGTGAAGAACTTGTGGACTTGGCCTCCGAGTGCCCATCAGCACCGTGGGCCTTTCAAGAGCCGACTTTTACGTGCAAACTTTGCGCTTTTAAGGTGGACTCTGAGGAGCAATCTCTCTGCTCATCCAGCTGTACTGAATTCAAATTTCTTAGCCTTAACTGTCGCTCTTTGGTGAGTCATTATGCTGAGGTATTTGATCTATTAATGGATGAGAGCCCAGACACCCTTTTTCTCACGGAAACCTGGCTTACCCAGGATACAGTGGCGGAGCCAGGATAAGCCCTCAATGACAGCTACATCCTACATTACATTAACAGAGAAGGGGGAAGGAGGGGTGGCATTGCGGTGATAGCTAAAGTAGCTTTCTCCGTTAGCCTGTCTAAGGAAGAAATAGCAGATTGTGAGAATGCACTGTTTAAAATAAAGTTTAGCAGCAACTTGACCATGTCTGGCCTATTCATTTACAGACCCCCTGGGCCTTCCGGAAACTTTCGTGAGGACCTAGTAACTAAAATTGGACAGGTGGCCTGCAAAGCGGCCGCCTTTACCATCTTGGGGGATCTGAATTTGCATCTCGAGCTGGAAGGAAAAGCTGAGATTGCCAACTTCCTTGTGGACCTGGAAGCTTTTCAACTTCCACAATTGGTCGCGGGAGGCACTCATGTGGCTAGAAATCTGCTTGTTCCTATTTTTTCCAATTTTGGCTGCTTAAAAATCTCCTCTCCGGTTCCGCTAACATGGACAGACCACTCAGTAATTCCATTCTCCCTACTGTGACAGGGTAGAGTTAATGTGGTTCGCCTAGTCACTGTGGCAAAACGGCCCTGGCATAAGCTAGACCAGGAGCTGCTTGCTACTTGGTTAGCGGAGCACAGCCCCCAGCTCCGCCTGATATTGAGGGGGCACATGCGGGCTTTCACGATTAGCTGGTAGCTGGTCTGGATAGCTGTATCCCAGAAAAGCAGGGTGGAAAGGGACGTGGGCTATCTAATCCATGGTTCACTGACCTTCTAACTCAGGCAAAGAAGGGATGTAAACAACTGGAACGTGCCTGGCGCCGTTCCTATGAGCCTTCTGCCAAAGCAGTGTATCGAAAGGCAGTCAAAGACTATCACAAACTCATCCGCAAAACACGGGCATAGTTTGTAGCCAATAAAATCATGGCCAGCTCTAATGCCACCAAGACCATTTTCACCTTGCTTAAAAACATGAAGAGTGCAGGTATGACCAATCTCTCTCCCGTAGCATCGAACCATCGCTGCGAAGATTTAGCACTCCAATTCGGGAAGAAAGTGGAATTGATCTATCAGGGCTTTTCCACCGGGACTGCCCCTACTGAGAATGTTGTGCCGGCAGGGACTGACTCTAGGGTGGACAATTGTTTGTTGGCTTTTCCTTTGCTGTTGCCGTAGAGGAGTTTGGGGCCCTAAGTGCAAAAATCAAGTCGGGCTCGCCAGATGATCCGATGTCGTTGACCCATTTAACCAGCTTCTACCATTCATTTATCCCGTGGCACTAGAATTGGTCAACCTGTCACTGAAATCAGCCTCCGTCCCTAGGGTGTGGAAGCATGCAAAAGTGATCCCACTGTTAAAAGAGCCATCACTTGATGCGGACGACTCTGGTAACTACCGTCCCATTTCTCAGTTACCTTTTATGGCGAAAGTGGTGGAGGCACACGTAAATTCCATCCTGTCTAAATACATCGACGCGTATAACATCTTTGACCCATCCCAACATGGGTTTCGCCCCCGCCACAGTACCGAATCAGCTCTCCTTGCTGTCACGGAATCTATCCGAAGCCGGTTGGATGCAGGAGACTCTGCGGCCTTGGTCCTATTGGATCTAAGTGCCGGTCGGAATCAGGGATGCTGCCCTGGAGTGGATTCGTTCCTCCCTGGCTGGGCGATCGTTCCAAGTGTCAGTACCTCCTTTTCACTCTAAGGAACATGCCCTATCTTGTGGGGTACCGCAAGGCTCCATCCTGAGCCCGCTTCTATTCAATGTGTATGTGTCCTTGGTGTCGTACGCTTACAACACCTAGCTGGTGATCGCCTTCTCCAAAAATTGCTGCGCAAATTTGGAGAGCCTCTGTCGGTTATCTCGGACTGGATGAAGGTTAACTGCCTTCAATTAAATACCAGTAAATCCGAGATTCTTCTGTATGGGAAAGACCAAGAGCTTTGGTCGGAGCAGTGGTGGTCTGCTGACCATCTAAAACCCACTCCGTTACCGAAGAAGATGGTAAAGAAGCAACATATACACACTTTTTAAAAAATAAAATTGCGACTTCCTCTTCAACGTGAATTCTAAACCCTCAAAAACCCAAAAAAGATTTTAAAAAGTAAATAATCGCTCCAGGAAATCACAAAAAATAAAAGAAAGTGTTACAATATTAGTTTAATCAACTAATACACACTTTTCTTAAAAAACAAAACGCATCCTTCTCTCTAACGTAACAGCAATTAACAGGACTCTGCAAAAAAATGTTGAAAGCATACCCACCCACACAAAAACCCCCAATAACATTAATTAAATAGAATAACATCAAATTAAAACATCAAAACATATTTAATGACATAATCGGCTATATACACTAGGCCTAAAACACAAACTTACGAGACCTCAGTAGAACATTACTAACACCTAAAATACACCAAAAACATCACCAGATAACAAAAACTACACTACAAACCTCCTAACTACACTTAAACATAAGTATTTTCTAATATATAGTACAAAGAATTCACCATACCTTGCTCAACGCGACGTAGCTTTCAACTGCGAGCTTTTCCATTCCTGAATAAAGCAAAATAACATTACGCGGTTACAAAATAGTCCCAGTGAAATAAAAATGGCTGATTAAATGTATTAAAAAAATGGGAAAAAATGAAAAACATGCATTATACTTAGCTGTAAATGTTACAAATATGTTTCTGTATCTTTAAAAATTAATGTGTAATTAATTATCCTTTGCAAAGTTATAATAATAATGAATACACATTAATATTAATTATTATTATAACTGTATATTTTTTTATTTATGCAAAAACTATAAAAATACATATCAAGCATTTAAAAAAATTAGAAAAAAATTTACCTGTTTCTACAAATATACTATAAAATAATGTAATAATAATATTAATATATGTTGTTTTAAAACACTCCCCACCCTTATCCCCTAATAACCCATCCTGCTCCTAAAACGTAACTATGAATTTGAAATTCAATTTAAAGTTTCAAATAATATAAATTCGAAATTAGATTTTTTTTTGAAATTTTAAAGATTTAGAAATTTAAATTTAAAATTTGATGCAAATTTAAATGCTGATATTTTTAAAACACTCCCCAGCCTTATCCCCTAATAACCTAACATCCCGCTCCTAAAACATAACTTTCAAATTATATAAATTCGCTTGAACACGGACGCTGCTTTTGCTGTTGGCCACCATGCCCAGAATCGCTCTAACACGTTCTTATCAGAAATGTAAGGAAATTTAAATTGATGTTTCTTGCTGTGCTACATTCCATTAAACTTGAGCCCTGAAGAAGTCTCGACTTAGAGACGAAACGCGTTGGCTAAGAGAATTTCACTTGTGTATTTGGATTTTAATGTTTTGAATCAACTAAGAAAGAACTAAATTGGACCGTCAGTGGATTCTGGACCTGCTTCTTAAATTACTTATATTTACAACAAGGGGTGGTGAGGGACAGAGTCTCTGAATTAAGCAGAAAGCTCTCACCCAGTCAAGAGATCAGGGCTAGATCCAACACCGTTTCTTAGCTCACTGCACCATCCCAGTTTCAGAACCTGGCTGTATGCAAATTAGTCTGTTCCTGTCCCAGTGCATGATGGGAACAGGGCAAACCAAACTACAAAAGCCAATTCTTACACTGGGAAGGAAACAAGCTCCCGGGGACCGGTTTCTGGCATTACAGCCGTCTTCAGAAACCGGTCCCCGGTAGCTTGTCTCCTTTCTGGTGAAGAATTGGCTTGGTAGTTTAGTCTGCCCTGTTCCCATGATGCACTGGGCCAGGGACAGACTGATTTGCATATAGCCAGGTTCTGAGCTGGGATGGGGCAGTGAGATAAATAACGGTGATGGATCAAGCCCTGATCTTTGGACTGGGTAAGAGTGGTCTGTTTAACTCAGACACTCTGTTCATCACCACCCCCTTTTTGTAAATCGTTTTTGGCCACTATAGGTGTGGCAGGGTATACTCAGACATGAGTCCCTTTCTCACTGCTCCATCAGGATTCAAGCAAGCCGGGCCGAAGAAGGCTGAAATGCCAGAAACCGGTCCCCGGTAGCTTGTCTCCTTTCTGGTGAAGAATTGGCTTGGTAGTTTAGTCTGCCCTGTTCCCATGATGCACTGGGCCAGGGACAGACTGATTTGCATATAGCCAGGTTCTGAGCTGGGATGGGGCAGTGAGATAAATAACGGTGATGGATCAAGCCCTGATCTTTGGACTGGGTAAGAGTGGTCTGTTTAACTCAGACACTCTGTTCATCACCACCCCCTTTTTGTAAATCGTTTTTGGCCACTATAGGTGTGGCAGGGTATACTCAGACATGAGTCCCTTTCTCACTGCTCCATCAGGATTCAAGCAAGCCGGGCCGAAGAAGGCTGAAATGCCAGAAACCGGTCCCCGGTAGCTTGTCTCCTTTCTGGTGAAGAATTGGCTTGGTAGTTTAGTCTGCCCTGTTCCCATGATGCACTGGGCCAGGGACAGACTGATTTGCATATAGCCAGGTTCTGAGCTGGGATGGGGCAGTGAGATAAATAACGGTGATGGATCAAGCCCTGATCTTTGGACTGGGTAAGAGTGGTCTGTTTAACTCAGACACTCTGTTCATCACCACCCCCTTTTTGTAAATCGTTTTTGGCCACTATAGGTGTGGCAGGGTATACTCAGACATGAGTCCCTTTCTCACTGCTCCATCAGGATTCAAGCAAGCCGGGCCGAAGAAGGCTGAAATGCCAGAAACCGGTCCCCGGTAGCTTGTCTCCTTTCTGGTGAAGAATTGGCTTGGTAGTTTAGTCTGCCCTGTTCCCATGATGCACTGGGCCAGGGACAGACTGATTTGCATATAGCCAGGTTCTGAGCTGGGATGGGGCAGTGAGATAAATAACGGTGATGGATCAAGCCCTGATCTTTGGACTGGGTAAGAGTGGTCTGTTTAACTCAGACACTCTGTTCATCACCACCCCCTTTTTGTAAATCGTTTTTGGCCACTATAGGTGTGGCAGGGTATACTCAGACATGAGTCCCTTTCTCACTGCTCCATCAGGATTCAAGCAAGCCGGGCCGAAGAAGGCTGAAATGCCAGAAACCGGTCCCCGGTAGCTTGTCTCCTTTCTGGTGAAGAATTGGCTTGGTAGTTTAGTCTGCCCTGTTCCCATGATGCACTGGGCCAGGGACAGACTGATTTGCATATAGCCAGGTTCTGAGCTGGGATGGGGCAGTGAGATAAATAACGGTGATGGATCAAGCCCTGATCTTTGGACTGGGTAAGAGTGGTCTGTTTAACTCAGACACTCTGTTCATCACCACCCCCTTTTTGTAAATCTTAAATTACTTAGCCCTTGGACTGATTTAATGTTAAAAGGATGTTATGATATTATTGATGAGTGCTGATTCCAAAAAATTCTTGCATTTATGGTTTGGGTCTTTGCCCAATTGGGAGTAAATTGAGTTGTATTCCCAGGTTTTCTAAGCACCATCACGTGATTAATAAGCCACCTCAATAACAGGTGCAGTCACTGGCCTCGACCCTCTTGTTGTTTCTTTATGTAAAATGTAAAACAGTATTGTATGTAGAGAACATGCTGCCTTTTGTAACATATCCAAAAGTATCTGGTGGGCATTTATTAAATATTGTCTGCATTTTGAAAGAATAAAACTGGAGTAAATATGACATTTTACAACTATCTACCAGTTGTTTTTAATCCAATTTTGAAAACATCAAAATTGAATGTTATTATCTATTTGGGAGTGAAAGTGGTTAGACCCGTGGTGGACCATGTCGTCTCTAAATTTATAGATGCGTTGGACCAAAATTTGAACACCGTTGCTGAAGAAATTAAAAGTGGGATTTTCTGGCAGAGCAAATTATTCTAAGTCATTGGAGACAAATAATGCAATTTAGATATGCATACTTCTATAACTTCTACCTTTTTTCAGAATATTCTGTTAATTTTTAAGAAAGAAGTCGGTAATGTATATACCCCAGTTAAGAATTATTTTCCCAAGTAAGAAAAAACAATATTGAGAAGATTCTGCACTTAGGTCCGCATTAGGATGGCGGGCGGATTGCCCCCGTCGGTGGTCACCCCCGGCCCGGCGGAGGCAATCCTCCCACCATCCATGCACAAATGACACGTTGTGGGCCCCCAAGGACGCTGGGGGCGTGGGGGTGCACCTTGAGTTCCATGCACAACATGCCTCCCTAACATTGTGGCGGGCGGTGCTGAGTGCACCGCCCACCACAATAGTAGGGATGCAGGATGTGCCCGCCACTGTGGCAGTCACATCCTAATGGCAGGCACGGGACCCCCGCCCTTATGGCAGGCTCTGTACGACAGGATGTGCCCCTTGGTTCCTGTTTCTAATGGTAGCTTTACATTTCACGTTTTGCTAAATATTATACAATATTTTTGTTAAGTGGCTAACAGTATTGTTTCCAAAATATTGCTGCAAATTAAGTAGACTGGTGTAATAGAACGGGAACCATTATGCCATTTTTTCTATATCATTTATCTGTTCGAAGTAATTTTTATGAAGCCCCGGCAGAAAACTCCTGCTCCATCAACGGAGTTTTCAGAGTTTTGCCTACTCCGCTCTCCATTGAGAACGCAGAGTTCAGGCAAATCTCCAACTTTAGAGCGGAGTTAGCCAGCCCCTCCCCTGCCCCTTGAACATAAAAAGAGGAAAAAGGCACTTTCCTCTGCTGTGGCATCTCCGGGCTGCTTTCCTCCTCCTCCTCTCTTTACTCTCTCGCCGTCTCCTCATCCACCCAAACAAAACCCCTATGTCAGACGTACGTCTTTGTAGGACAAGGAGACAGCAAGAGAGAGGAGGGCAGCCCACAGACGCCACAGCATTGGTAAGTGTTTTTGTCTTTTTTAATGTATATTTTTTATTAGGTGGGGTAGAGGCGGGGAGCGGAGTAGAGTTCTGCTGAGCTTTTTCCCAACTCTGTGGAACTCCGCGTAGTGGTACTCCACCCGGGGTTAATTTTTATATTGCAAGGAAGTGCCTCATTCTGTGCAGTTAACATTTTTAGTATTAAAATAACTTTTGATATATAAACAAGCACCTTTCCCTATATAAAAGAATTCTTCCATTTGGTTAGCAAATACATAGTGGATGAGTTGGATTATTGTTGAAATTATTCAAGATAAAACATTTTAGTCTCAAAATGATATATGTTCCTCTGGATTCAATTGGTACCATTTATTAAAAATATTATTAGAAGGAGGAATAAAAATGCTATCTTTGTCTATTAATTACATTTTGCAGACTTTCAATGTCTAGTCACGATTTGTTTTCTTTATAAATACAAGAAACTTCCATCTTAAATAAAATGTGAGCATCCTTTTCAAAGCATCTTTGAATGAATGTTGGGTTCTTCTATAGCACACGACTACTCAAGAGTGTCCAGGCCCTCTAAGCAGCTAGAGGCAAAAAAGAAACAGAGAACTGCAAGAGTCTTACAACACTAAAGTTTGAATAAAAATGTTTTGTTTCCATAATCATCTCAAAATTGTTATGGTATTCTATTTGGTGCAAGTTTGTAGAACAAAGAGAGATCTTAATCTGTCCTGTAGTCAACAAAAACTAATATTTGTGTATGAGGAAATTAAAAATATTAGTCTGATCATTGCTGGGCATGTAGCTCTACTGTGAGAACTTTAGATTATATGTTCTGGCAGTGTTTAAGGCCTCCTCCTTCCGGTCAAACATGTTCGACAAATTTAGTACTTGAAAAATCTTTGGCATGCAGCCCCTCATTGGCTGTATTACAGATATTGTCAGATAATCTGGATTCGTCTAAACAAAATGTAAAATGAATTTTTAGAGCTTTAACAACCAAGAAATTGGTTTTGACAAAATGAAAAATACTGCTGCCTCTAACATAGTTAAGTGTTTGAATGATGCTATCTGTATATAAAAAAACATTTATTTTTGCAAAGACCATACAGTTGCCTTTGAAGATAATTGAGACCGATTCAAGAACTCTTTCTAGTAGTGTAAACAGCCTCACCTTCTTCATGGGGCTTTTGTCGACCTGTCAATGGCTGGGCACTGTGGTGGCTTGCTTTATTGAGGCCTTATCTGTGTGAGGTAAATGCAATGTCCTTCAGGAGTTACTCTGCTCCACACAGACATAACACACAAAGAAGCCAGGGGCATCATTAGGACAAAGTCCGCCCGCCATCCTCACGGTAAAAGGGACTGCCCGCCATAAGGGCCGGGGTCCCGTTGGGCCAATTAGGATGCACCTGCCACAGTGGTGGGCGCATCCCGTATTTTTTGCATTGCTGCGTGCACCGCCCGCCGCAATGCTAAAAATACATGTTGTGCTTCTCAAAGCACAACGTGACAGACACCGTGCGGTGCCTGCCACGTTGTTCTTTAAAAGGCTGAGGGGTCCCATAGGTACCCCCATGTGCACCCCCCCACCCCTCCGTAGTCCATGGGTGCCCGCATCGGGCCCTTCAAGCAGACTCCGCATGCCTTTCCATGGTGGCAAGGCATTCACAAAGGCACATTCTAATATGGCTGGCATGTCTGAATGACACCGCCACCATATTGTACCCTTTTCCGCCCGGTCGACATGTCGACTGGGTGGAAAAGCAGCGGATGGTCTTTCTTTCCGCCGTGGACCCCCCCAGCCACAATAATATGGCTGGTGGTCTTTTCTTCAGGGATGGATGACGGATTGCCCCCGCCGGGTCGGTGGTGACTACCTCCGGCCTTGCGGGGGCATTCCGCCTGCCATCCTAATGGGCCCCCAAGTGTCTGAAATGTGGAATCCTTGTTCAGCAGGAAAAAGCTTCAAAGGCATAGACATCTGGAGCTTAATAAGGCTGATAGAGACAGGTCAGGCATGTGGAGGATTCTGGAGGAAATTAGGCTGCTCAGGAGGAGAGCACTATTCAGGACTAAAGATGGAACAGAAGTGTTCAGTGACGTAAACCAGAAAAATGAAATTCTGCAATTTAGGCAATGAAGCAGTTGAAGAAACTGGACTTTGACTGTAATGTGATGCAGTGAAGGACTAATCTGGGCCTCCCTAAATAGTGCTAGAAAGGAAATAGGCGACACGGTTGAAAGAGAAAGGAATTATTGGGGAGCCATCTTGGATTGGCAATCCTTTGAAAATTCTAGAAGGTGTTTAAAAAGATGGCTCAGCAAATGTAATATACCATCTTATGTCTTCTTTGCTGTGAAATTCCTAATTGTCGCCAAGTCCAGTCAAATTGTAGGCATCACTAAGACATGCCGGCTGAGAAGTAGCTAGCTTAGTGCCTCTCTGATGTAGCGAACTGAATGACAGATCCTTGTTAGAAATTAAACGCTGCCAAACAGTGATTCTAGTCTTTGGCAGGGCCCACTGGATCTGGGGCTCTTCCTGATGGCCTGCTTTGCAAGGCATTACTCCAAATCCTAAGAAATTGGCAAACAAGATCGTAGGTCCTCTTTGATAATTCACTCGCAATGCAGGAACAAATCCGTGCCAGTTGTGGCAAATGCTTTCATATCCGTATACTCTTGAGAAGGTTGTTCTGGTGGATACAGGTTGACCGGCGGAGAACTATTGTCCAAGCCCTTATAACTAGTAGATTGGACTATAGTAATGTCCTAAATGTAGGTATTATTAAAGAATTGAGCAACCCAGTAAACCCTTGGAGGTTTGGATAAATTGCTGTCTATAATCGGTAAAAGTGCCTACCAAGGATTTTTTTGAACCAAAACAACCTTATAAAATCAACCAAATAAGTTTATAAAGCACTTATTAGTGGCTTATAGCAAATCAATTGACAACATTCATTAAATTAATTCAAGGCCGAGTAAATCAACAAAGAAAAACAAAACAAAAATGTAAACAGTTCAAACACAGGTGTATACTTTTCAAATGGAAATTCATGTAGAAAACGTTATTACAAATAGAGGGTACAAAAACCAAACAGAAAAGTATAAAAGTAAATGAGAAAAAAAGTTCTTTTCAGCAGCTAGCTATTCTCTCATGAACACTTTTGTTATATCTAATTTCTCATGTTTACAAATGAGGAAAACATCATTGATGATACAATGAAAAATTCCCAAAATAATTTACAAATGAAAAACGGGTAGGATTGTCGACGTTTTCGGTCTTGTCGTGCTTGTGTCTATAAGACCATCTTCAGGACAAAATGTTCTTATGTGAACTGAAGACCTTAGAACACATAATGAAAATAAGCACATGCACAGGTCATATGGGTGAAAATTCACACAAAAGCAGAGCAGAATGGCCTCAACAATCTGCATTTGTTATGACGGTTAACAGAATATCTATGTTCGCCACCCCACTGTGGTAAAATACTTACCATGCCAACCCTTTTAATTTGCATCACTACTGGCGATGGCAGACTGGAAACACTTTCAATTTAGTCCAAAGTTACTTTGGCTAGTCGAGAGTCCGTCATGGACTCCTATCGCTGTAATTTCTCAAGCTATCATAAACCCACCTCACAGTTGACAGGATAGGAAGCATATTAGCGCAGTTATATCCCCTTGGAAAGGAATGTTGCACTTTACAAATCCCGTAAATAAATAAATAAATGGTTGAGGTGCACTGTGACTGAATCAAGGAGCATGCAACCAATGGTCCAGCATCGTGCAGAGATCATGTCACGTTTTTATTGGATGGATGCCGAAGAAGGCCCTGGCCCTCCGCTAGAGCCTAAATCTGTAGTGTAGTTCCTATATTCCCAATAGGCTCTGCGCATTGGAATAATATAATCGGCAGTGTAGACGTAGGACTGAGGTTGACTAGGTCTCTACTGACTATATTAGACTTAATTAGTTTTGCCAGCTAGCTCAGAGGTCACTAGAAACTTTCTCGAATGAAATAGGAAGGGTTAACTTCCCTGATTCAGACAAGAAGGGATTAGCTTCTGACAACCATAGGACATGACAACTTTGCTCCCTCAGAATAAAGAGTGTATCTCTAGAGTCGTGTGAAAACAATAGACAACTATTTCACTCAGTCAATCGTGCATACTTAGTTTCACCAGAGTAAGAGAGACGGGCGTTTTCAATAAAAAGGTGTTATTTTATTGGGCAGTCTTCCTTCTCATGCAAGAGAAATGAATTGCTATAATTGCAATACTTATCATAAAGTAAAGTGCGTACAGTAAAAGTAGTATTATGAAATAATACTGTAAAAGCATTGATATGGTTTCTTAGCCATATGATACTTTAAAATAGATAAAATCTATACATACATAAAAACATTGACTAACGTACTCAACTGGTGCTTCTAAGATACGCCTACCCCAGCGTACCTGACCTAAGCCTAATACGTGGGAAGGAGTAAGTAAGTTGCAGTTTTAAGTTAAGTTTAAGTATTTCCAAGTATCGGAATCAAGAATTCTCTTAAGGGTTTAGTCAGCTCCATACCTTGGTTATAGAATGAAGGAGGTCTTGTATCTCGCTTCTCAGGACTCGATCTCCCAGCAACCCGCGAGGGTGACTTGGGAACACCGAAGCTGGATTTTCTCGGGTGGAGAATAAGACAGCGTCTCTCTCAGTGCGTCAAAAGGGAGGGGCGGTTTCCTTCGGCTCTCTGCAACAGCTGGGCTCTCGGGCAAGTAGAACGTCGCTCTGCTCCCAACCACCTTGTGTTTGCTTAAGGCAACATTGGTATATTTATACCTGAAAGGTGCCTGGTTTGATGTAAGGTTGGACATATGACGTCAATAAAAGATGTCATTAAGAACTGGCCGTTCTTTCAGTGCTCGCAGGAGTTCTAGGACAAATCAAAACAAAAGCATGGGGAATTCCCAGGTTGCTGGAGGTTTGGTTTGTTTAAAAAACTCGTTGTACTTTCTAGGAGTCTATGGGAGTAGCCTTGCCGAATTTGGACTGCATGGGCTATTACTAAATATGGATATGATTCCTATGCCTTATAAGGATATTGTTTGTTATAACCACATAAGGGCATGAATCGGGAATATCGAATTAGGGTCCTAGATAGAAATACAACACCCACTCCACGTATGAATGTCCATCATTACTAAATCTAAGCAATATTAAACATATAACGATGCATGTGTGTTGACCAGCCCACCCCAAAATACATAATTCGCATTTGAAATGGTGTATGGTTTATACACGAAAATGAGTATTGGTACTGTACGTTTTTCAAGCAGTGTTATCATTCAGTCAAATGCATATATATATATCAGCTGAATGAATTGCGAAATTTACACATGAAATGGCTCTGTATACAGAAAAGAAGGTTGGGACCAATTCATCACATATTTATACGATATAGTACATGTGCTAGAGGCTGAGGTAAAATATTGTCTCTAGAGTTCCTAAATTAGAAGCTCTGTTCTCTAAGAATAGTTATACTTTAAGCAGAGTACCATGTGCCAAAAAAAAAAAAAGGGTAAAACAAGGTAAATATTTTTGAAGTGAAGAAAAAAATTATTTCGCTTTCAGGGGAGAAAATAGTTCCAAATGTTTTCAGTAGCTGTGTTTATCAAAAACTCAAGGCCGAATTCAGAGTTCAGGGAACGCTATGTGCTAATTGTTTTTAAAAGTTATTCTCGTTGTTAGGAGAGAACATCATATCAGACAGACTCGCAAAAAATTGGTCTACAACATCGGGTGAAAGTTCGACCAAGTTTGAAAATACTGCAACTGTGCAGTTCTGTGCGTGATTGCTATCATCGATGTTTGGATCAGCAATGCTCACCGAAGGTTGTACCTGCTTGGTGCTGCTTTCCTCTCGTACTTCACCGCCACCTACTCGTAATGGTGAAGTCTCAACGAATGCCGTCATCAGAATAGGTAGCCGCTGGGGACAACACGTTGCATGAGTCGTTACAGGAGAAAGTAAAGCGTCGATATCTATTGGTACTGCTGATGGTAGTGTAAGACAGGCGTCCAACACGCATTCTTCTCCGCATAGCAGACATCGAATCACAGGTAAAATGCAATCCTGCCAGATTGGTCTGAATTAAGGAAAACAGGTTGTATTCAGATCTCTTAGCCGGGCCAATCCGAGGACCTTAGTGATACGGTCTCGGTATCGTATTCCTAGGATCGTTTCTTCCATCGTTGCCAGAGTCTTGTCTGTGGATTGGCTTGCCATATCGGAGCAGAAGGAACAAAAATAAAATTCCTGCCACGAGTCCCAAGATTAAGGGTAGGCCGCCAAAGACAGAATGGACAAAATTCTGGAAGATGCCCAGAACTGTTTCAAAGGGTGTTAACAGTCCCGAGAAAACTGTCTTAAATACATGTGCGATGCCACTGGTATCAGACATGTTCAAGATTTGGCTTAACATTTCTACGAAATGCATGGGACAATTTGTTGATAAAAGGGTATGTATCTCTCCTGCTGTGCTTGCGACTTGCAGTTCATACGTTTCTTTGGACGAGGTCAAAGGCACAGTAGTCTGTAAAAGAATAGACTTCATTCTGCTTAAAGTATCAATTCGAATAGAAGAGATATTCACATGAGGCCATATTGCCGCCTCCATGTCTGGATTGCTGTTTGGATACAATACTTGCATACAGCAAACGACCCTGGAAGTAACAGTTACGAGATAGCATTCTCCTGGCACCATTCCACAACAGCTGTGGTCATTTATTAAAATGTATCTACCGTTAGAAAGTGGTCTAAAAAATGGCTCTATCTGTTTTGCTGGAGTGCCTTGCAGGTGACATGAAAGGTTATTTGAAGACCCTTCGCAAGCTCCATGCAAGTTAATACCTTGACACAGAAGTGTACCGCTTAGTGATTTTTTACAATTGTTACCACTAAGGAATACCTCCTTTTTCCTTTCACTATAACATTTGTGTGTGTAAGGTAAATCCCAGGTTGATTTGATGTATCCTTTACCCAACCTTTCATACTAGCCTGCTGGTATATATTCTTGGCAATATTTAAACTGGAAAGTTGTTATCGGAATTGTAATTGTTCCGTGTATTATCCATTCAATGACAGGTCTCTCTGGCATTGTCAATGGTAATCTCTCAAGTTTTTCAATGCTCAGAATCGTATAGTCTGCTCCTTTTTGTGCAAACTGATTTGTTTATCAGTAAGGTTAAAGATAGAAAATAATGACGTTATGTTGATTAGACGCCATGGCACGTAGCCTGAACGTAGGTTTTGCAACGTCCAGCCAAGCTGTACAATAGAACGCAATTGAGACTGACCATGTTGTAACATTAGCAAGTCCTGCTCTATTATATTAAAGGCAGATGATACAACGCTGTCCAGTGAATATATTCTGGAGGACAGAGTCGTTACCCATTGTCCACTACAGAAAGTGATTTTTCCAAATTTATACGATCAATTTCTCGTATTTTTTCAGCTGTTTCAATTTGCATTACTTTCCAAGCTTCGTTGTATGCAGCGTATATACCGGCCGCTATGAAACGTTTTTGACGCTGTTTGCGAGGTCCCATTATGAAATCCCGCAAGTCAGCACCTTCTTTAAGTAAAGTCAAGTGTTGCTTAATTTCAGCCAGTGTGGATTTCTGTAGCCACTCAAGGCATAATTTCCCTACACTGCATGTTGTAACTATCCCTGGATGTTGTCTCTGGGAATATCTAGGGTCTGGCCTGTTCTGTTTAAACCCCTGTATTTTGTTCAGGAATCTATCTTGACAGTTATTTGTGTCTGTGGGCCAGATCAACCATTTTTTCCAATCAGGATGTGTTCTGTTTTGGTATAAGATATGGGATACGTCTATCTCCACATCTGTAATGCTATTACTATCAGGTATGGGCTTCGGAATAGACGGTTTGTTTAAGTCTTTTATCTTAGCTAAGCCAAGACAAGTAGTTTGTTGAATTGTATCATTCAGGAATATTATTTGTTCTGGGATCATGCAGGTTCTAAATAATGATTCTAGACCATGTACATGCCCGTCTTTTGTACCCCAGATGGTTTTTGTTTCAATGTTGTTTTACCAGTATTCAAAACCAAATAAAGACATTTTGTCATAACATTTTTCAGAATAAATCAATTTAGTATTTGTCAACATTGTTTTCATTCCTGTCTTATTTACCATTTTAAAATAAAATGTTTCTGGATCACTATTGTTAAACCCTGAGAAGTATGGAAATTTCTCATAAAATATTTTCGAGCTGCCTTTTGGCGGAGTTGGACAATGTTCCCATTGATTATAATTATAAACATTTCTAGGTTGTGCAGATTTTACGCATATAGTGATGACCATAGTGATTGTAACAGTATAATTCTTCATAATTTGATGAACCCTGTAAGTAATCATGTTCTGTGAATTTAGCTGACATTACTAAATCTGACATCATATTGTTAATATTTTCAAAGTCCCAATCATCAGAAAAAGAACTTAGTATCACAAAGTCACTTAAAGAAACCTTAAACTGGTGTGGATACTTCAAGAGCTCAATCGGGCCATAAATATCATAGTCAGTTTTGTCCCATGCTATACCACCAGATATAGGCTTTGCTGTGATGTTCACTGATGAAAGTTCTCTTTTCTCGATGTGGGAGGATCAGTGAGACTTTAGGACCAGGTTGATGTTCTGGCTTGCTGTGTCCATTGTACTATATTTTCCATCAATGAATCTACCTAAGCATAAAACCATGATGAGCCAAAGCAGGAGAAAAAGTACACTTAACACAGTCCAAAATTCAATCCATGGTGAAATCAGATATGTTTCCTTTAGTTGATGTAAAAGCTCGGTCATTTTTTCTTTGAAAGTTTTTGTTGCTGGCTTGTCTCCATGTTCACTTGGATCATTGGAAAAGTCATCAAAGTTGATAAAATAGCCAGATGCAGTTCAGTCAATTGTTGGAATTGTTTCCGGATTTTCATTTGCTTTTGGATTTTTCTTTGTTTCATTAGCATAGTGTGAGGCTACATCGTTGTAGACTGGTGTTTCTTGACGAACTGTTGCAATTTGGGTTTCAAGAGGCCCAAGTACCATGGCTTCATTGCATAGTCCTTTTTTATTCACTGCAGGTTTATCAAATGTGTCTCTCAGTCTCTCAGTTTGAACCTCTTGGATTGTAGCAAGATTTGGTCTTCTGCTACATCTTGGGAGTTCACTTGGCCTACTACTTATTATTGGCCACATGATTGTGGTTTAACCAGGTCGATGGATACAACTCGGTTCTCCTTTTTACCAGCAAGGGGCGGTAGTACTACTGATCTTGTTCCGCTGACAGCTAAGACAGGTACTGCTTTTCTGTAAGAAGGCCCAAATTCCTTCTTCACCGCGATCTTCTCTCTGACCAGATCCCCAATCTTTGGAATCCAGACAGGTCTTGCTGGGACAGGTGGTTTTTCTTCAGTGGTTGTTGGCTTTAACTTTATATTACTCAGACACTTTCTTGTTTCATTCAAGTCCTGCAAAACAGCCAAACGATCTTTGATATCAAAGGTTTTTTCTTTTACCACTGAAGTTTGACGATCCAGATCCTGGATAATCATTCTAGTACCAAACAAAAGTTCGTACGGACTGATACCTCCTAGAGAATTTCTTGGCATGTTATTAAGACTACGTTGGACACTTATTAAATGTTTGACCCACCCATCACCCGAACCTAATACCCTCGTCGTTATAGATTGCTTTATGTCACGTTTTTTTCTTTCCACTACCGCATTTACCTCAGGATGGAAGGGAGAAGAGTACCGCAATGCAATGCCCATGCTGGACATGCCCTCCTTGTGAGCCCGAGAGCTAAACGCAGGACCCTGGTCAGAATGTAGCATGCCAATTGCGTATGTGCCGATAAAGACTCGCAAATCTTTTATAACAGTTCTGGCGTCAGCCGAGCGCTGGCGGTCTACATTTTCAAGTGAGTTTTGTCTTAATAATTATGGGGACGCATTTCTCCGGCTGGATTTCTGCATATAGATCGCCTGATGCTTTCTAATAAAGGTGTCCTGGCAATAGTCTGGTCCGGTTCACAACTGCGATCTCTGTTGCAGTCTGTACAATCCATTGCAAATTTGTAAATTTGCAAGCTCATCAAACCACCAGTATTCTGATTGTAATTCTATTAGAGATTTCAAGATTTCTTGGTGCCTCGGACCCAGTCCCATGTGTGCGTTTTCAATCAAGAAAACTCTCCGGTTCGTGTTTGGAATTACTCTATCCCCCACTCCAGGGATTTGAGCAAAAGGAACGGAGTTTGCATCAATTATGTATGTATTACTGAGTGGATAGTTGAGAGGTAATGCTGCATAATCGCCTTCTAATGAGGCTTTTACTGCCAGCATGGTTTCCCCATCTATGTGTTTCTCTGAACGCTTTTTTGTGGCTACGGAAGCCGGTTGAACCGCATCCGCTGTGGCTGTGTTAGCCAACGAATTCCCTGCAACGTGAACGCCATCACGTTGATGACTCAGTGTATATATCACGTGAGTCTTTTGTAGTTCTTTCTGTAAAAGAACTACTTGTTCCCAAAGCTGTTTATGCTTTATTGTGGCACCTGTGTCATGGGGAATTCGCGATCGGCATTTTCAAGCGCCATCTTTAAAGATCTTATTTCAGCTCGTTCAGCTGAACAGCTTCTGAGTGATTCAGTTTTGGTAATCATCGGTCTGAATTTACCAGAGCGCCAGCGACCTTTAACAATCGCGCACGCTGCATTGTAGGATTTTTTATCTACATCGTAGTGTTGTGCGAATCTGTCCATATAGATTACGCAGGTATATTGTTCGAGAGGCAGAATTTCGATTGGCAGAGGACATTCCTGTTCGTATTCTAGATCATCTAGTTTTTTCAGTTTCGGGTCAAAATAGTATTTCACGTCTTCTGTAGCAAGAGAATTTTCCCATTGTATCCATCTTGGATTTAATGCCACTGTTTTTAGATTGACTGGGCTTGTTAATGCCTCAAGGGCTGATTCTGGTGTATAAACAGTTATTCTCTTGCCTAGGGCTAGGGCTCTTTCTCTTCTACAGCAGTTTGAACCGCTGTCAGAATTTTTTCTGTAGAGCTGAATTTCATTTCAACTTGTGTGTGTACAAGTGTGATTTATAACCTATTGGTACCGTTTCTCCCTCATTAGAGGTCAGGTATGTGAATCCGCATCTTCCTGGGATGACTCGGATTACAAGGTTGCGTACGTTTTTGCGAGTTTGTAATTTTGTTTTAGCTAACATGTCTGTTTGCAATTATCTCAAAATTTCTGTGTGTTTTTTGTCCAATGTATTGGTTTGAAATCAGGTTTTATTAATTCATAGAGAGGTTTAACCCTCTCTGCATAATTTAGAATGTATGTTCTTCCAAAATTCAGGAAGCCTAGTATTGATTGTAAGTTCTTCAGCGTTTTAGGTGCTTGGAGTACAGCGCACTTCTCTAAGAAGTTGTCAGCTAGGCTCTTGCCTTCACTTGATAATTCGTATCCTAAAAACAGGACAGTTAGATGGGCAATTTGTGACTTTTTAAAGTTGAATTTGTAACCCTCTGATGCGAAACCAAGTATTATGGTGTTCACTCTTTTCAAGTGAGTCTCCAGGTCATCATCTGTGAGGTATATGTCATCGACATAAGATAATGCTTCATCATCATATATTTGTAGTAACTCTGTTACTCTTGCTGAGAATAATCCTGGGCTATTCTTGAATCCCTGTGGGAGTCGACAGAAGTGTTTTTGTGATCCCATTATTGAGAAAGCGGTCAAATACCTGCTTTCAGGTGCAATATTCTGACAAAAGAATCCATTAGAGATGTCTAATGTCGTTTTATATTTTTTGCGCACGATGTTATTCATTAGTGCTGCACTGTGTGAGTTTTGTACTGCAAATGTTTTACAGGAGGAGTCTAGATGTCTGTAGTCCAAAACTAGACGATATGAATCGTCCGGTTTGGAGACAGGAAACAAAGGATTGTTCATTTGTGAGGTACATGTTTCAATCACCCCTTGATATTCAAGTTGATCTAAGATCTCCATGACTTTCTTTTTAGCTTCTTGTTTAACTGGGTACTGCCTTTGTGCAGTGGGCTGATTTTTTGACTGGATTTTGTGAGGAGGAGAGTCCTCATCCCATCCTACATGATTTTTATACAAAGCAGGGGCTTGAGCCACTGCCCATTTTCTTGCCAATGTGTATTTTTTATGAATTGGAATTTGATTTGAGAAGGCAGGCATAATAATTTCTTCGCCATGAGGTCACTCCCTGACAAACTCTGGTGGCCAGTCTTTTTCAGCTAACAGGATGTCATAGCCTTTAGAAAGTTTCTCCCAAAAGAGACATTTTATTTTCCTTGTTTTATCTCCCTCTATATGTAATGTTATTTCATATAGTTTATGGGGCACACTAACTCGTGTGTCTGCAGTTTCCACTTGAATGTATTCATTTGTGTCCACTGTCTCCAGAAGATTCATCAGGATCTTGCGAGTTATTGTCACTTCTGCTGCGCTGTCTAGCACTGTCTAAGCCCACTCTCCGTTTTTCAGTTGTGTCCTCAGGATTCTCGGCATGTTTAATTTTAATACTTGCTACCTTTTTTCTGGGAAATTGCAATTTCTTATTTTGATGAGCAGGTTCCATGTCTTTGGACTTGACATGCTCTTCCTTGTGTTCTGACCGTCCTCTTCTTTCCGATTTCTGTGAGGAAGATCGAGAAAGATTGAGTGAGAAGGATCGAGAGGGACGTGTATCAATATCTTGATATCTATCAGGTTTTTTCAATTTATCCCTATCTCTGAGATTATATCTCTTTTCAGAGGGTTCCCTTTGGGGAGACTTGCCTCCTCGGCCAGGAGATCTTTCTCTCCGTTGAGGAGACCTTCCTCTGGACTGGAATCGTTTTTCCTTGGGAGTGGATTGTTTATTAACCTCCCAGCTCTTTTTTGGAGTATTTAGATTATTTTTAATAAATGTTTTTTCAGGATTTTCAATTAGTTGGGGTTTTACTGGTTTCCCACCCAAACTATCTCTTCCTAGCTCTTCATTGGATTTTTCTATGATTTTAGCAAGTTCAAATGGTTGTTCTGCTATATCTGTCTCCTTCAATTTCTGGCGGATTGCCACACATGCTGCTTCTCCTTTTATGTTGGCTAATAATATAGCCGAGACCTGTTTAAAGTCTTTTAGTAATTTCATACCGGTGAACAGCCTTTACGACGCAGCTGTTACACCGCCGTGCCGTTACAACGCGGTCTTTTCAACGCAAGTCATTACCACGACTTGCGCTGGAGGGCGCTACAGGACAAGGAATTATTTAATTTACTATCCAACACCTTCCCTACTGTACGTAGGCTGGTGTTGGAATAGTAAATTTAAAAATTCCTAAGTCCGCACCCCCTCCAACGCAAGTCGTGGTAACGACTTGCGTTAAAAAAAGCGCGTTGTAACGGCACGCGATGTAAATGTACGCGTTGTAAAGCCGTACATCCCATAGACGGAACACCATGTGTTTTTGTGTAGATAGAAGCAAAGACCGTGCCCCAAGTGTCACAGTCCTCCACATGTGGTGCGATCCCCATTGGAAGGCAGATAGTCAGAATTCTGTGTTTTTCATGAGGTGTGGTATTAGGAAATACTGCCTCTATTTGAGTGATTTTTTGAGCTAACCAGAATGGTATTTGTTCCCGTTTTATAGGCGCTTTACCAAGACATGATTGTATGTTCTGTGGTGTAATTTTGTCTGTGTTCCCCTGATGAGGGGTCAGCTGTGGAATGTTAATCGCTGGTTGAACTGTTGAAGTCCGCATGACATATTGGACCAATTGTCTATGTATTTTAATTAGTAGTTTTAGATGAGCTAAAACTTCCCGGTCTGACATTTTATCAATGTCTGGATGTGGTGTGTAGCTGGCTAGAACCGGTCACGTGGCTCCTGGTCTACCTAGTGGACCGAGCCTGGTGATGTGATTTTTATGTTTTAGGGCTCCTTTAAACTAGAGCAGGTGCTCTTGGTAAGTTAGTGGTATTTCAACATCCTCAAAAGGAGCGTATTCATCCGGAGGTTCCTCTATTTTGTAATACTGGAAATCTTTTGTCACAGCGTGTGCTGCTGGAAAATGTATCCATGAAAAGAATACCTCTGTCTGCCGATATTCATGTGCCTCTATCACGAATATGACCGTACCACCTCTTGGTAATAGTCCATTTTCTATAAGTTTAAGAGTTATAGTTCTTCTTACATTAACCGGAATGAGTATATCATTCGGGTCATTTTCTTGGATGGTTGTGTCATCCGCTAGGAGTTGAGCTGCTATTGCTTCTCTATTTCTTTCTTCTTCACTTTCTCCCATTTTACTGAAAGAAAGTTTTGTTGCAGATCAAGTTTTCAAGGAAACAAAGATTAGGTGCACAATATTTTGGAACACTGTATCCTTCAACGTTGACTAAACCAAGAACTAATACATAGGATTCTCATCCTACTAAGTTCCGGCGGATTTAACCTTTCACCCACTCCAGATGTCTATTGGAGTTTTTTACGGGAGAAAGGGGTCTGTGTGAAAAGCACGACTGAGTTACTCTAGTGTCTTGCGTTAGATTATTGCCTTGCCAAACGTTGGGCGCCATGTAGTGTAGTTCCTATATTCCCAATAGGCTCTGCGCATTGGAATAATATATTCGGCAGTGTAGACGTAGGACTGAGGTCGACTGGGTCTCTACTGACTATATTAGACTTAATTAGTTTTGCCAGCTAGCTCAGAGGTCACTAGAAACTTTCTCGAATGAAATAGGAAGGGTTAACTTCCCTGATTCAGACAAGAAGGGATTAGCTTCTGACAACCATAGGACATGACAACTTTGCTCCCTCAGATTAAAGAGTGTATCTCTAGAGTCGTGTGAAAACAATAGACAACTATTTCACTCAGTCAATTGTGCATACTTAGTTTCACCACAGTGCAGAGAAATAGAGAGACGGGCGTTTTCAATAAAAAGGTGTTATTTTATTGAGCAGTCTTCCTTCTCATGCAAGAGAAATGAATTGCTATAATTGCAATACTTATCATAAAGTAAAGTGCGTACAGTAAAAGTAGTATTATGAAATAATACTGTAAAAGCATTGATATGGTTTCTTAGCCATATGATACTTTAAAATGGATAAAATCTATACATACATAAAAACATTGACTAACGTACTCAACTGGTGCTTCTAAGATACGCCTACCCCAGTGTACCTGACCTAAGCCTAATACGTGGGAAGGAGTAAGTAAGTTGCAATTTTAAGTTAAGTTTAAGTTTTGCCAAGTATCGGAATCAAGAATTCTCTTAAGGGTTTAGTCAGCTCTGTACTTTGGTTATAGAATGAAGGAGGTCTTGTATCTCGCTTCTCAGGACTCGATCTCCCAGCAACCCGCAAGGGTGACTTGGGAACACCGGAGCTGAATTTTCTCGGCTGGAGAAAAAGACAGCGTCTCTCTCAGTGTGTCAAAAGGGAGGGGCAGTTTCCTTCGGCTCTCCGCAACAGCTGGGCTCTCGGGCAAGTAGAACGTCGCTCTGCTCCCAACCACTGTGTGTTTGCTTAAGGCAATGTTGGTATATTTATACCTGAAAGGTGCTGGGTTTGACGTAAGGTTGGACATAAGACGTCAATAAAAGATGTCACTAAGAACTGGCCGTTCTTTTAGTGCTCGCAGGAGTTCTAGGACAAATCAAAACAAAAGCATGGGGAATTCCCAGGTTGCTGGAGGTTTGCTTTGTTTAAAGAACTCGTTGTACTTTCTAGGAGTCTATGGGAGTAGCCTTGCCATATTGGACTGCATGGGCTATTACTAAATATGGATATGATTCCTATGCCTTTATAAGGATATTGTTTGTTATAACCACATAAGGGCATGAATCGGGAATATCGAATTAGGGTCCTAGATAGAAATACAACAAATCAAATAAATAAAAAATTAAATAGAAAAAATCTCCAAATTGTAACAATATCTTACATTTAAAAAAAAATTTAATTCATCAATTATACTTAACTCAAGAAACTATTAGTTGTGCCCCGCCATGCCATACACAGTGTTGTCATCAATATGTCATTTAATTAGTCTTCAGTGATGTTATCAATGCCATCATAGAACATGTCATGAATGTTGTAATATCTAGGGTCATAAGCCATGCATGGCAAGGCTGCAAGTTTTAGTTTCTTAACATAACTATAACTGCTGAATTTCAGTGTTTTTTTGTGTAAGTTTAGAATGTTAGGTTTAAACTGACATTTTCATCTAACTGTAACTTTACCATAGTGCTGCTAGGCCTTGCGCCCAACCCTCGGCTGACAGCTGCCCTCCAGCTGCACCCTGGCCAATATTATTTTCTTAGCCATACATGTAGTGCTGCCAATGTACCATTTTTTGCATGTGCAAGCAATCGCATACACAACAAAAGTCGAACTGCACGTGAGGAAAGGCACAATCTTTTTGCAGATACCATTGTAACTAACCTCCTTAACAGATTTACTGTTGGCACAGGCTTTACAGTGCCCACATGGGAAAAAGCCATCCAATCCCTGTATGTTGGTGGGTGGGTACACTGTAATGTCACTCCGGACCAACATGTCACGGATGCTCTTACCCCGTCTGTATGTTATATGGGTCTAGCAGGTAATTCCTTGCCTATGACATTGTCGGTTTTAAGAATATCCCAATTTTTTGTGACAATTCTCTTGATGTTTTGGGAATCAGTACTATAAGTAAGGATGAGCCTGATTCCCAAAACATCAAGAGAATTGTCACAAAAAATTGGGATATTCTTAAAACCAACAATGTCACATGCAAAAAATGGTACATTGGCAGCACTACATGTGTGGCTAAGAAAAGAATATTGGAGCACGCAAGAGCCATCACCAATTTTGACCCCAAATATCCGGTGGCACGACATTTTAGAGAAAAACAGCTTAACAAGACAAAGAAAGAACATCAGAAAAGCCTAATTGAAAAGAATAGATTGTATGATTTATTGTCAAATAACGGAATAATGGAATGTACTTAATTATTTGGTGAAAATAATATCTAGTTTTTTATTAGGTTCGATTTACTTTGCCCACTTGGGCTGAATTGTAAATAAGGAGTGAACAACTAGCCCATAGGGGCAATATGCACCAGTATGATATGTTCAAATGTGAATTTAAGTGATAAAAATGTTAAATTCATTAATGAACTTGTAAGAAACTATGATTTTGGATTTTAAAAGTACAAATACCAGAATACCATTTGGATTAATAGACTGAGAGACAGTGTAAGATGGCTGCTATGTATAAGCGAAATCACTTGTTTTTGGGACAGGTAGTCCTACTTCTATTGTTATGTTTATTGAGCACTTTAAAGTTTCATTTTGAACGAGCAAAAATTACCCATGACTAAGGTGCGCCAGCACTGAAACGCATCGGGTGTGCGTTTGCCTTTTGTGTTAATAAAATAACACGCTTACGAATTTGGGCTTGAGTTGGCTTTCTTTGAATGAAAAAAGCTGGTGAGAGGAATATTGGGGGTCGCCTCCCCGCTCGAGCCCGCCACCATTTGAGAGGCTAGGGGACTGGCGAACATTGTATTTAATATATATATATATATATATATATATATATATATATATATATATATATCCACAGACTCCTCTTGATCAGGAAAAGGATGACGAGCCACACCACCAGGTACCGGAAAAGTTGTTTATTTAGGGCATAAACAAACGACGCGTTTCGAGCTCACGGGCTCTTGGTCACATGACCACCATTTTTTTCAGTCTCATTTAAATAGTGACAAAATCATAGAAAGGGAAGAAAGTTTTCCGTGTTTACAAACATCACACGGGAACTTTACTTAAAAAACGCATTATTTAAAACAAAGAGTAACTGTTTAGGGTTACAATAATGCACTTTCCCTGATTGTTTGGTTTTGAATCATTGTTTACATGATAAATCAAATTTTTAAGTCAGACAAATTAGCGCACACAGCGCATTGAGGTATAGTACCCTTATGTTTTCAAATGAGGAGACAGGTTAAAGGAAAGGGAGGAAATGAGAGAGAAATAAACGTTGTATCTGAGAGTTGAGAAAGAGTGTTAGATTACATATTGATTCAATCAGAAATATATCAACGAAAATTACAAAGCATTGATAGAATTTTTTTTAGAAGGTTTCAGTCACTTGGGTCTAGTGCCCATTGTATCATGGCTTCATATAAGTCAATCTCAAACTCATGCGTCTATATAAGACAGTGAATAGCTATAGTCTGTGTCTAGTCTATAATAAAGGCAGTGAATTGAACTATGCATGAATAGTTTCCCAAAATGTTCTATCCCGTGCTCATAATCGTACTTAGTAATTTCTTGTGTAGCAGTGGTGCTCATAACAATATTCACTATTAGTGGTTTGTTGCTTCTTTATCAAGACGAGGTCTAGCACTATAGGGAAAGAAAGAAAAAAAATGGAAAAAAGATACATTAGTTCAATTGAAAACATTGTACATATAGATTACTAGGACATGATAGCATTTTCCACATTGTCCTCCTCTTTCAGCAAATCAACCTGTCTAATTCGCAAAAAATAAATAGAATTAACTGTAAGGATTTATCAACCAAACATTATCGAAATCTAAATCATATTAATTAAAAGACATATTAGAGATATATGTCATGGAATCGAAGTATCAATGAAGGGGGTTAAATAAATATATATATATATATATATATATATATATATATATATATATATATATATATATATATATATATATATATATATATATATATATATATATATATATATATATATATATATTCACTGAAAAAACCATAGGTTATAGACCATATATAGTTAGGAATTCGCATTTACAAAACCTTATTTTACTCACACAAAACCATTGAAATTCCATATATAGTTAGTTGCACTAACTATATATCGCGCACCCGCAATCCACTGCTGATGATGTCACATATTACATCATTCATGACATGGTCAGTGACATCACTGATGACATCACTGATGACATCTCAAATGACATCACTGATGACATCTCAAATGACATCACTGATGACATCACTGATGACATCTCATTTGACATTACTGATCACATCACTGATGATATCATTCATGTGATAATACGATGAACCTCTTCAGACTCTAATATAACCTTAGATACAATCAGTGTAAACAGACACTCACAGACTGTCACTCATCCATGGAGTTACTCACACACCTAGTCAGTCATGCAAAGAATCAATCACACCTCCATTTCCTCAACTATACAGTTATACAAACTTTACTTATTCAAACATATACTAACACATATTTACTCTCTTATACAATCCCTGATACAAGTTCACAATGATCCATACAGCCACTCACACATTCACTGGCTCTTATGCACAGTTATTTATATATGTCAACTCTCACATGTACTGTGTTTTACATATGTACTTACTTTGACATGTAGCACTGAGATATCCATTCACTCACCAATACACTCATGCACACAGTCAACCGCCCATACAGCTGTTTCCACATGCACTTTTGAAACCATACATCTAGTGAATCAACTGCTCACACATCTATGCACAGAGTCATACACCTCCCAGCCACCCACACACACACTCAGTCTCCCATACAAATACTTGGGCAACCAATCAATAACCCATATAGTTACTCATATAGCTACTTATCAACACATGCAACAGTTTACAGAACAACAGACATAATGATGCACAAATTAAGACAGTTTAGTCACTAACCCATGCACTCAGTGAGACACATTTAATCACTCACTCATACAGTCAGTCATGCACCTACTAAATCCTTCATCCAGACACTTATACATCCACTCATTCTTCAATATGTAAGACATATTTTAACTTTACAGAAACATACAGTCACTGGATGTTGTCATCAGTGATGTCATCAGTGATGTCATTTGAGATGTCATCAGTGATGTCATCAGTGATGTCACTGACCATGTCATGAATGATGTAATATGTGACATCATCAGCAGTGGATTGCGGGTGCGCGATATATAGTTAGTGCAACTAACTATATATGGAATTTCAATGGTTTTGTGTGAGTAAAATAAGGTTTTGTAAATGCGAATTCCTAACTATATATGGTCTATAACCTATGGTTTTTTCAGTGAATTTTCAAGGTTTTGTAAATGCTAATTCCTAACTATATATGGTCTATAACCTATGGTTTTTTCAGTGAATTTTCAAGGTTTTGTAAATGCTAATTCCTAACTATATATGGTCTATAGCCTATGGTTTTTTCAGTGAATATATATATATACATACATATATAAACATATATCATCTGTATATCTATATAAATACAAACATAAATGCATGCATACATATACTTATATGCATTTTAGGGTTGTTAGGGCGTTTTCGTGTGTATTATGTTGCTTTTTTAGGGCTTTTGGGTCAATTAAGTAGGGTTCCCGGAGCCTAGGGCTGAGGGGCCGGTTCAGTTTCGTGCGTATTGGTGTTGGCAAGGTTTTGAGGGATTTTGGCGGTTTTTGGTCGAGATTTGGCCGTTTTATGGCTTTTTTTTGTGTTTGCGGGGGGCGCGTATTCGGGTTGAAATTCGTCCCCGTTCCAGTGGATGGATTGGGCTGATTTTTGGTGAGATGTTAGGGAATCGCTGGAACTAGTGTCCAGCCAAGTGTGAAGCGGATCGGAGCAGTGGAAGTGCTTTAAAGAGCAATTTTTGTGCGGAGTAGCGAATTGCCATGTTATTCAATGTGAGTTTTTGGTGCGCATGAAGAAGGTGAATTTGGGGTGTTCCAGTTGCGCTAGAGGGACGGGGCTTGGGTGAGCTGTAGGGAGAGTGGATCGACAGGTGTGCCGAATTTTTGGGGATTTGTTGGCCGAAGGGAAGGGTGTGCTTGGGCAAAGTCGATTTGGTGAAAACGGTGCGTTATTTACATGAAAGTTGAAAAAACACTAATAAAAGCAAAGCTAAAAAGCCACCTCATTACAAACAGAATGGCTTTAACTTAAACGAGGGCGAGATCTATTGCATTTTCAATGCTTGTTTACTTTGGTTCCATCAAGAAGGCATTCAGATGTGTCACACATTTGCCATAAATTCTGAATGTTAGCACTCTAGTTGCACATTAGATCACTGTAGTAAAGCTACTGCTCACCAGGGACGTCTGCTGCTGGTATTCAAAGTGCATGTTTCAGTCTGCATGTCAGAATTTTTTTAATGAAATAGAAGAGGATTTGAGAAGTCACTCAAAATGATCCCTAATTTTTCTTTCTGAAGCACTAATCATACTTTCTATGGCAAAATTAACCCCCTCATGTTGTTCCTTTTTAAATTGAGTGTTTTCAGACTTACCACTTCATTCCAATCAAGATGGCTTCTGGTGTGCCATACTTTTGTCATAAGTAAGACTGTTAGCGCTCTAGTTGTTCTTTAGAACACTCTGGGACATTCTGTCATTGGGCTATACTTGGGGTACATCTGGGTGATATTTGGGCTACATTTAGGCTCTTTTGTCTCTGGTGGCCATCTTGGGAGACTATGTCAGAATTTTTTAATGAAATTGAAGAGGGTTTGAGAAGTCACTCAAAATGTGCCCTAATTTTTCTTTCTGCAGCACTAATCATAATTCATATGGCAAAATATACCCCCTCATTTTGTTCCTTTTTAAATTAAATGTTTTAAGAGTTACCACTTTATTCCAATCAAGATGGCTTCAGGTGTGCCATACCTTTGTAATAAGTAGGACTGTTAGCGCTCTAGTTGTTCTTTAGAACACTCTGGGACATTCTGTCATTGGGCTATACTTGGGCTACATCTGGGTGATATTTGGGCTACATTTGGGCTCTTTTGTCTCTGGTGGCCATTTTGGGAGACTGCATGTCAGAATTTTTTAATGAAATAGAAGAGGATTTGAAAAGTCACTCAAAATGTGCCATAATTTTTCTTTCTGCAGCACTAATAATACCTTCTATTGCATAATATACCCCCTCATTTTGTTCCTTTTTAAATTAAATGTCTTAAGAGTTACCACTTTATTCCCATTACGATGGCTCCAGGTGTGCTATACCTTTGTAATAAGTAGGACTGTTAGCGCTCTAGTTGTTCTTTAGAACACTCTGGGACATTCTGTCATTGGGCTATACTTGGGCTACATCTGGGTGATATTTGGGCTACATTTGGGCTCTTTTGTCTCTGGTGGCCATTTTGGGAGACTGCATGTCACTGCATGTCAAAATGTTTTAATGAAATAGAAAAGGATTTGAGAAGTCACTCAAAATGTGCCCTAATTTTTCATTCTGCAGCACTAATCATACTTTCTATGGCAAAATATACCCCCTCATGTTGTTTCTTTTTAAATTAAATGTTTTAAGAGTTACCACTTTATTCCAATCAAGATGGCTTCAGGTGTGCCATACCTTTGTAATAAGTAGGACTGTTAGCGCTCTAGTTGTTCTTTAGAACACTCTAGGAGGCTGCAGTAGAACACAAAGGATTCAACTGACAGTCTCTGTCCTTGTTGGATGTACATGTTTTACTGAGAATGTCAGACTTCATTTTCACATGACTGAGAAAGATAATGTGAATTTACAGAAAATATGCTTTCAGTTTAGCTTATAGATCCCCTTCCAAACCACTGTGGGAAAATCATGAGATATTAGTTTTCTTTCAAACAATATTCATGATATCACAGCAGAAGGTTTTTTCACATGGTAAAATCACCTTAGAACCCACCACAATTCCTAAAACGAGTATGGTACCATCAACAAATGATTTATAATGTAACTAAAGTCCTAAAACCCTCTATTAACTACAATGCTTTTTAATGAGGTGCTATCATGTATATTGGTCCCAAGATGGCTGCCAACACTTCTTGGATGAAGTGCTGACAGCCAATCAGATCAGATGTGTGGTTAGGCTCCGCCCAGATATATATCTTTTTTTGAACCTAAATTACTCAAAATCCACTGGAGCACATATATTGAGACCTAGCAAAGGCACATCGGGCTAACAGTCCCTACAATTTTGCCAAGTTTCGTGCAAATCCATTCAGCCGTTCGAGCTAAAAGTGAGGCCAACCGCCCTATGGAAATTAACATGGGAAAAACGCGTTTTGGGACCCCCCTTTTTTCTCGGCCCGCCCTTGATGAAACCCCCCCAAATTGTCAGGGGCTGCTCAGAAACAAAATGTTCCATTTTCCTGAAAATTTCAGCCAATTCCGTCCACAAACGCCAAAGTTATTAGACATAGAATTTTCAAAAATCCCATAGAGAAAAAATCCTAACTATATATACCTACTGGCGACCGCCAGTAGGTAATATATATATATATATTTGAGCAAAAGCCTTTGAGCTTTGAAGAGGGCTACTCACACGATGTCTGCCCTCCAGCCTTTCTGCCCTGCAGCACACATTGCCAGCCTTCGTGTTTCAATTAGCCAAGTTCGACGCGTTTCAGGGCCAACGCCCCTTCCTCATGAACTGCGCATAAAGGGAGATGAAAACACACTGTTCTTTCCTTTTCCGACCTTTATTGAGGGAAAAAAACGCCTACAGTGGGCGTGGCAGTAGTTGTAAATACCAGCGGAATGCTGGTTGATGCAGTCCAAAGTCAGTGGGTCCAGTGTTTAACCCTGAGTGGGCTCAGTCCCTTTACTGATTGATGCGTTATTTTCCTTAAGTAGGAGGAAGGTTGGCATTTGCGTGCTGAAATAATATTGACATCGTGTACTTCAAACGAAAGGGAAACAGTTCCTTTTCAGAAGCGCCTTCCTGCTCCTGCTGATGTAATTTGGAACAAGAAGTGGTGCCCCTCCCCCACGGCCAAAGGTAGCCGTGCAGGAAAATGTTTGATCAAAAGCCTTTGAGCTTTGAAGAGGGCTACTCACACGATGTCTGCCCTCCAGCCTTTCTGCCCTGCAGCACACATTGCCAGCCTTCGTGTTTCAATTAGCCAAGTTCGACGCGTTTCAGGGCCAACGCCCCTTCCTCATGAACTGCGCATAAAGGGAGATGAAAACACACTGTTCTTTCCTTTTCCGACCTTTATTGAGGGAAAAAAACGCCTACAGTGGGCGTGGCAGTAGTTGTAAATACCAGCGGAATGCTGGTTGATGCAGTCCAAAGTCAGTGGGTCCAGTGTTTAACCCTGAGTGGGCTCAGTCCCTTTACTGATTGATGCGTTATTTTCCTTAAGTAGGAGGAAGGTTGGCATTTGCGTGCTGAAATAATATTGACATCGTGTACTTCAAACGAAAGGGAAACAGTTCCTTTTCAGAAGCGCCTTCCTGCTCCTGCTGATGTAATTTGGAACAAGAAGTGGTGCCCCTCTCCCACGGCCAAAGGTAGCCGTGCAGGAAAATGTTTGAGCAAAAGCCTTTGAGCTTTGAAGAGGGCTACTCACACGATGTCTGCCCTCCAGCCTTTCTGCCCTGCAGCACACATTGCCAGCCTTCGTGTTTCAATTAGCCAAGTTCGACGCGTTTCAGGGCCAACGCCCCTTCCTCATGAACTGCGCATAAAGGGAGATGAAAACACACTGTTCTTTCCTTTTCCGACCTTTATTGAGGGAAAAAAACGCCTACAGTGGGCGTGGCAGTAGTTGTAAATACCAGCGGAATGCTGGTTGATGCAGTCCAAAGTCAGTGGGTCCAGTGTTTAACCCTGAGTGGGCTCAGTCCCTTTACTGATTGATGCGTTATTTTCCTTAAGTAGGAGGAAGGTTGGCATTTGCGAGATGAAATAATATTGACATCGTGTACTTCAAACGAAAGGGAAACAGTTCCTTTTCAGAAGCGCCTTCCTGCTCCTGCTGATGTAATTTGGAACAAGAAGTGGTGCCCCTCTCCCACGGCCAAAGGTAGCCGTGCAGGAAAATGTTTGAGCAAAAGCCTTTGAGCTTTGAAGAGGGCTACTCACACGATGTCTGCCCTCCAGCCTTTCTGCCCTGCAGCACACATTGCCAGCCTTCGTGTTTCAATTAGCCAAGTTCGACGCGTTTCAGGGCCAACGCCCCTTCCTCATGAACTGCGCATAAAGGGAGATGAAAACACACTGTTCTTTCCTTTTCCGACCTTTATTGAGGGAAAAAAACGCCTACAGTGGGCGTGGCAGTAGTTGTAAATACCAGCGGAATGCTGGTTGATGCAGTCCAAAGTCAGTGGGTCCAGTGTTTAACCCTGAGTGGGCTCAGTCCCTTTACTGATTGATGCGTTATTTTCCTTAAGTAGGAGGAAGGTTGGCATTTGCGTGCTGAAATAATATTGACATCGTGTACTTCAAACGAAAGGGAAACAGTTCCTTTTCAGAAGCGCCTTCCTGCTCCTGCTGATGTAATTTGGAACAAGAAGTGGTGCCCCTCTCCCACGGCCAAAGGTAGCCGTGCAGGAAAATGTTTGAGCAAAAGCCTTTGAGCTTTGAAGAGGGCTACTCACACGATGTCTGCCCTCCAGCCTTTCTGCCCTGCAGCACACATTGCCAGCCTTCGTGTTTCAATTAGCCAAGTTCGACGCGTTTCAGGGCCAACGCCCCTTCCTCATGAACTGCGCATAAAGGGAGATGAAAACACACTGTTCTTTCCTTTTCCGACCTTTATTGAGGGAAAAAAACGCCTACAGTGGGCGTGGCAGTAGTTGTAAATACCAGCAGAATGCTGGTTGATGCAGTCCAAAGTCAGTGGGTCCAGTGTTTAACCCTGAGTGGGCTCAGTCCCTTTACTGATTGATGCGTTATTTTCCTTAAGTAGGAGGAAGGTTGGCATTTGCGTGCTGAAATAATATTGACATCGTGTACTTCAAACGAAAGGGAAACAGTTCCTTTTCAGAAGCGCCTTCCTGCTCCTGCTGATGTAATTTGGAACAAGAAGTGGTGCCCCTCTCCCACGGCCAAAGGTAGCCGTGCAGGAAAATGTTTGAGCAAAAGCCTTTGAGCTTTGAAGAGGGCTACTCACACGATGTCTGCCCTCCAGCCTTTCTGCCCTGCAGCACACATTGCCAGCCTTTGTGTTTCAATTAGCCAAGTTCGACGCGTTTCAGGGCCAACGCCCCTTCCTCATGAACTGCGCATAAAGGGAGATGAAAACACACTGTTCTTTCCTTTTCCGACCTTTATTGAGGGAAAAAAACGCCTACAGTGGGCGTGGCAGTAGTTGTAAATACCAGCGGAATGCTGGTTGATGCAGTCCAAAGTCAGTGGGTCCAGTGTTTAACCCTGAGTGGGCTCAGTCCCTTTACTGATTGATGCGTTATTTTCCTTAAGTAGGAGGAAGGTTGGCATTTGCGTGCTGAAATAATATTGACATCGTGTACTTCAAACGAAAGGGAAACAGTTCCTTTTCAGAAGCGCCTTCCTGCTCCTGCTGATGTAATTTGGAACAAGAAGTGGTGCCCCTCTCCCATGGCCAAAGGTAGCCGTGCAGGAAAATGTTTGAGCAAAAGCCTTTGAGCTTTGAAGAGGGCTACTCACACGATGTCTGCCCTCCAGCCTTTCTGCCCTGCAGCACACATTGCCAGCCTTCGTGTTTCAATTAGCCAAGTTCGACGCGTTTCAGGGCCAACGCCCCTTCCTCATGAACTGCGCATAAAGGGAGATGAAAACACACTGTTCTTTCCTTTTCCGACCTTTATTGAGGGAAAAAAACGCCTACAGTGGGCGTGGCAGTAGTTGTAAATACCAGCGGAATGCTGGTTGATGCAGTCCAAAGTCAGTGGGTCCAGTGTTTAACCCTGAGTGGGCTCAGTCCCTTTACTGATTGATGCGTTATTTTCCTTAAGTAGGAGGAAGGTTGGCATTTGCGTGCTGAAATAATATTGACATCGTGTACTTCAAACGAAAGGGAAACAGTTCCTTTTCAGAAGCGCCTTCCTGCTCCTGCTGATGTAATTTGGAACAAGAAGTGGTGCCCCTCTCCCACGGCCAAAGGTAGCCGTGCAGGAAAATGTTTGAGCAAAAGCCTTTGAGCTTTGAAGAGGGCTACTCACACGATGTCTGCCCTCCAGCCTTTCTGCCCTGCAGCACACATTGCCAGCCTTCGTGTTTCAATTAGCCAAGTTCGACGCGTTTCAGGCCCAACGCCCCTTCCTCATGAACTGCGCATAAAGGGAGATGAAAACACACTGTTCTTTCCTTTTCCGACCTTTATTGAGGGAAAAAAACGCCTACAGTGGGCGTGGCAGTAGTTGTAAATACCAGCGGAATGCTGGTTGATGCAGTCCAAAGTCAGTGGGTCCAGTGTTTAACCCTGAGTGGGCTCAGTCCCTTTACTGATTGATGCGTTATTTTCCTTAAGTAGGAGGAAGGTTGGCATTTGCGTGCTGAAATAATATTGACATTGTGTACTTCAAACGAAAGGGAAACAGTTCCTTTTCAGAAGCGCCTTCCTGCTCCTGCTGATGTAATTTGGAACAAGAAGTGGTGCCCCTCTCCCACGGCCAAAGGTAGCCGTGCAGGAAAATGTTTGAGCAAAAGCCTTTGAGCTTTGAAGAGGGCTACTCACACGATGTCTGCCCTCCAGCCTTTCTGCCCTGCAGCACACATTGCCAGCCTTCGTGTTTCAATTAGCCAAGTTCGACGCGTTTCAGGGACAACGCCCCTTCCTCATGAACTGCGCATAAAGGGAGATGAAAACACACTGTTCTTTCCTTTTCCGACCTTTATTGAGGGAAAAAAACGCCTACAGTGGGCGTGGCAGTAGTTGTAAATACCAGCAGAATGCTGGTTGATGCAGTCCAAAGTCAGTGGGTCCAGTGTTTAACCCTGAGTGGGCTCAGTCCCTTTACTGATTGATGCGTTATTTTCCTTAAGTAGGAGGAAGGTTGGCATTTGCGTGCTGAAATAATATTGACATCGTGTACTTCAAACGAAAGGGAAACAGTTCCTTTTCAGAAGCGCCTTCCTGCTCCTGCTGATGTAATTTGGAACAAGAAGTGGTGCCCCTCTCCCACGGCCAAAGGTAGCCGTGCAGGAAAATGTTTTTCCCTCAATATAGGTCGGAAAAGGAAAGAACAGTGTGTTTTCATCTCCCTTTATGCGCAGTTCATGAGGAAGGGGCGTTAGCCCTGAAACGCGTCGAACTTGGCTAATTGAAACACGAAGGCTGGCAATGTGTGCTGCAGGGCAGAAAGGCTGGAGGGCAGACATCGTGTGAATAGCCCTCTTCAAAGCTCAAAGGCTTTTGCTCAAACATATATATATATATATTCACTGAAAAAACCATAGGTTTCACACCAGTTATAGTTAGCTGGAAATTTTACTGATATAAAACCATTGAAATTCCCACGTTATAGTTAGTTGGACTCACTATAACTTGCGCGTGCAATGCACTGCTGATGACATCACATATTACATCACTCATGACATGGTCAGTGACATCACTCATGACATCACTGATGACACCATCCTTGTAACACAGTGACAGACCTCCTTTCACTGTAAAGTAACCTTTGAAACACATATTCAAAAATAGAAACTAACATTAACAAAAAAGTGGATATACCCATACCAGTTACAACAACCAATTCAGTAATTTCACCATCTATATACAAATTCACACATTCACCAACAGTTTTATGTATTCACTCATACATATACTCACTCATCATATGTAGTGATACCCCTATTCATTCTGTTACACACTGACAGTCATCATAAACTTACTCATACATATACTCACACATGCAAATAAACTAATAAACATCCATTTATTTGCATATACAACTATACACACATTAGCACATTACTTCTAAGGAAACTTACACATACTTACTCTCTTAAACAATCACTTATAGAAACACATACTTATTTAAACAGGAACTCTTTCAATCTCTCACTCTCACATATACTTACTTATATACATCAATTCTCATATATACAAGATTTAAACATATGTAGTTACTCATAAAGACACTAGTGAGAGAGGCATTCACTCTCTAACACACACATATACACACTCATCCACCCATACAATCCTACACAAATGCTGTCTTCAAAACACATACAAACAGTGAGTCAGTCATTGATGCATCTATGTGCTAAGTAACAGCCCCACCAAACCATACAGACACTCATACTGATACTAAAAAAACATGTCATGAGTGATGTAATATGTGATGTCATCAGCAGTGCATTGCACGCGCAAGTTATAGTGAGTCCAACTAACTATAACGTGGGAATTTCAATGGTTTTATATCAGTAAAATTTCCAGCTAACTATAACTGGTGTGAAACCTATGGTTTTTTCAGTGAATTTAATAGGTTTTTTAAATGCTAATTCCTAACTATAACCGGTCTGAAACCTATGGTTTTTTCAGTGAATTTCATAGGTTTTTTAAATGCTAATTCCTAACTATAACTGGTGTGAAACCTATGGTTTTTTCAGTGAATTTCATAGGTTTTTTTAATGCTAATTCCTAACTATAAGTCTCACTTTATAAATAAGACTGTTAGCACTCTAGTTGTTCTTTAGAACACTCTGGTACATTCTGTCATTGGGCTACAGTTGGGCTACATCTAGTTGAAATTTGGGCTACATTTACATTTTTTGGTCTCTGGTGGCCATCTTTGGGCTACATTGGGCTACATTGGACTACATTTGGGTTACATTTTGGCATTTTTGCATATATATATAGCCCAATGTAGCACAATATATATTTTATCAAAGTTAATTTTCGTAAAAACCACTTAAGAATAGGGCTACCAGTCCCTACAATTTTTCCCATTTTTTTATTTTTTATTTTTTGCTTTGGAGCGCTCCCGGTGCGCTTCCCGGGGAGCGCCCCGAAAAGCGTACTTTTATAAAGCGCCCCCGGGCGCGCTCCGAGGAGCGTCCCGTAAGCGCCAATATCGCGAACGAAAACATGATCATGACGTATCGCGTAGCCGCGTCCACGTGATACGCACGGCGTAAGCGCACCCGGAAGTACTCGAGCGAATACGACCGCGCAACGTAAACATCCGACGCGCTTACGCTACGCGACCCGAAGCGCCCCCGGGCGCGCCCGGGGGCGCATAGCGTAAGCGCGTCGGGTCATGTGACCTGAAAATAACACTTTTCATTGGTTCATAACAGTTTTAGTTTCATAGTGATGAAGCCCCTGGTCTTGTGACCTGAAAATAACACTTCTCATTGGTTCAGGACAGTTTTTTTTCTAAATGATGAAAGACCCCACCTTTTTTCCTTATTCTGACTTTGTCCTTTGACTGAGGAAGACCTGTTTGTACATCTCTGTACCTTTTTGATATTAATAATGGCTTCAGTAGCAGCAGCAGCTGGTGCATCTGCCCCACCACCACCACCACAACCACCAAGAGGACCACCTCAAGATTATATTGGTGGTCAAGAACAGGAGGAGGAGGAAGAGGAAGAGGAGGAGGGGAGGAGAAGATGGCTGCCTGAAGAAAATACCCCATACAAACCCAAGCCACACATTGTATGGGAGTTTTTTTCAATCCCAGAGGGCAAGAAAAAAGTGAATGCGCCCAAGGTAACTTGCCTAATCTGCAATGAGGAACTTTCACGGGGCA